>NW_020954239.1:0-28175 GCF_900497805.2 Vombatus ursinus
CTCATCCCTCCAGATGGTCTAAGACTAGAAGGATGAGGGCTAAGTTTCTTTTCTAAATGCCAAAAGAAAAGTCATTTCCAAAAACTACCCAATTTCACCTCATGAACATTCAACAGTCACTTATTGGTCTGACTTGAATTCTTTTGTGGAATTCCTGTCTACATCCTACTCTCTCTAATGTGAGCAGTCCTTATCCCAGTTTGATCTGTTGCTGAAATGAGTTTTCAAGGATTTACACAACAACTTAGGTTAGATGAGATATCAACAGATATCAAAAACATCACTTCAGCACCAAAGACACTGGAAAGCGCTCCCAGACATCCTCTCAGTAAACCACCTAATCTGGTAATACTCACATATGCATCAGAGGGAGCCCATGTAGCACAACCATGGGCAGCTAGGTGGCACAATGGATAGAACAGGGGCCTGGAGTCAGGAAGACTCATCTTCCTTAGTTCAAATCTGGCCTCAGACACTTATTAGCTGTGTGACCCTGGCCAAGTCACTTAACCCTCATTACCTTAGTTCCTCTTCTATCAAATGAGCTAGAGAAGGACACGGCAAACCATTGCAGTATCTTTGCCAAGAAAACCCCAAAAGGTGTCAGAAAGAATCAGACACAACTGAAAAATGACCCAACCAAGCACAGCCATACTGTAGTTCTATAAAAACATTATGTGTACCATGGTCAGATGCACCCAGATCCCCATTGGTCATTTGTCATCATCACAGACAACAATGTATGCTGTACCATCATTGTAGAATAAAAAGACAGATGCTTTACAAAATCTAGGTCCAGGGAGATCACTTCCCAGAAACCCTCATTTTTGCTACAGCTGCTTTTCTGTGTTATCAGAATAATGAAAGGCATGGCCCAAAATGCTATTTCACTTCTTTTTCCCAATCTCAAAACCATTGACAGTGAATTGGTAAAGGGCTGGTGACAAATTCACCCAGGTGTTTTTAAATTTCAATTCCAAGTCCTGTGTGATAGGACTAATGTGTACCAGAATTTCTCCTCGACAAGGGTTTGATCCATGCCTCTTCCTTCCCTAGTAAAACAGCATTTAGTTTTTCCCAGAAGATGACAAAGCTCCTCCTGGGGCCCCAAGGCAATCTTTTTGTACTTCTCTGATTAAATTACACTTATCACCTTGGCTCCTTAGAAAATTGTCATCCCTCCTCCTCCTGCTGAGAACATGGCTTGATCATAAGACTCAGCCACCTCCAGCTATCTGGACCACTCTAGTTAGTTTTCTCCTTTACAAGCTGAGTTGCCCTCAGTCACAGTGATGGGGGTGAACGTCAAGGGCATAGACTTAATGCTTTAGGGCTTGAATTCACCTAGATTACATTCTCTTTACACTCTAAACAGAAGGAAAGTTGGTTGAGGTTCTGTCCAAGATCAAGGAATCTGTTCCCTGAGGATGTGAAAATCTCATTTATCATCAATGTCCTTCAGACACTGACTGACTGAAAGGCTCCTTCCCACACCCACCCACCCTCTCGGTTGACAACCTTGCCTCATAGCTTACTGGAAATATTGAAGTAATTCCCTGAGAGCTCCTTCTTCTCCCGTCCTCTCCCTCTCACATTACTCAGATGCCTTCTGCCATTGTGTCCTCCCCCAGCTCTGTCTCACACAAAGAGATGTGCTTACTCCTTACTGAGCCAAACTTCTCTCTACCTGCACAAGGGGTCCCCTTCCAGCCCGTTTCCTCCAGCAGACTGCTCTCTCTATCATCCCCATTCTGTCCCTTCAGTATCACCCTGTTTATGGCTGCTTAACCATGCAGACAAACATGTCTATGTCTCCCACATTCTTAAATGATTCTCTCCCTGGATCCATCCGTCCCCTATAATTATCATCCCATATATCACCTCCCTTTTGGGGCTAAACTTGAAAAGGCCATTAACAATAGTCACCTCTATTTGCCTTCCTCTCTCTTCATAACTCTCTACAGTTGACCTTCTGCCCTCATCATTCAACTGAAACTTCTCTCACTAATGTTGCTAACCATCTCTCAGGTGCCAAATCCAATATACTTTTCTCAGTCCTCACCTTTCTTAATCATGTTGCAGGTCCCCAGGTAACTTGAGGCAGCACCAATGTCTCCCCTCTGGTTTGGGCAGGCATTTTTCTTCATTTGCTTGCTCTCTGGCTCCCCTCCTTTCAGTGGTATGAGAAATCCCTTCTCACCTCTCTTGCTCCCATTCCCACCTGCCCCTGCCCCTCTCTGACTGGCCCAGACTCCAGGCTTCCTTTCCCACCTCATGAGAAAAGCTATCCCTCCCAGGGCTCAGTCTCCCTTCATGCCTAGTGTTCCCTGGTATTTGCTATACTTGGGGTACTCACTTACTGGCCCTTCCTGATCCTTCCACAGCCTTCCTCTTAGTTCCCTCCCTCTCCTTTCCCTCCTATTCCCAGGACAGAGATCCCTTGAGACAAAAATAATGAGAGAACAACTCATGTTTCTGCACAACTCAGAGATGGATAAAGCGCTTTCCTTACAAAAGCTCTGTTAGGGAGGAAATGCCAGCATCATTCTCATTTTACAGATGAGGAAACTGAGTCTGAAAGAGGTTAGTAGGCAAGAGGGGCAGGGGCCAGGATGAGACAATGGCAAAGAAGTTATCAGTCAGTGATGCAGGAAAGAAGGGACCCATCAGAGCCGAGTCTTCTGGCCCCCTGCCACTTACTCTAAGAGACTTGACCAATAGATTGTTCATATGTCTATAGTGCTTGAGTGTACAGAGATTAGGGCAGCTAGGTGGCTCAGTGGATAGAGCTGTGGGCCTGGAGTCAGCAAGATCTGAGTTCAAATCTGGCCTCAGACACTTACTAGCTATGAGACCTGGGCAAGTCACATAATCTTGTTTGCCTCAGTTTCCTTATGTGTTAAACGATCTGGAGAAGGAAGTGGCAAACACTCTAGTAAGCATACCCCAATAGGAGCATAAAGAGTCTGACGTGAATGAAAAATGACTGAACTACAAAAGTATACAGTGAGCCATCCAACAAAAGAAAAATATTTTTTTTTAAATTCAGTAAAATGAATTAATACACTGAAAATATCTGGAAGTAAATTCATGCTTCCATCCATGTGGACCTTTCACCTCTGGAAAGGAATAGTGAGACTTATCTTCTTACACTTCTTAAGGGCCAGACTACTTAGTTTTGGATTACTCAAATAGTGTTGGTCTCCATCAATTGGATGTACTTTTCTCTGAGGGCAGGGACTGTTTCCTTTTTGTCTATGGATTCCTCACCCCCAGAGCACAGTGTTGCACAGGCTTTTAATAAATGTTTTTTGACCAATTTAGCTCCATTAAAGATCATGTCACAGTCTTTTCATGACATCTGGTGCTAATAAAAAGATTGAAGAATATTATAGCACAGTCTTTGGTGTCATCTAATGGTGAAATCATATATTGAAGAAATTAGCAATTTTCTTTTTGGTGTGATGTTGTGGACAGATGCAATTTTGCATCTGGCTCTCCTCGCCCAAGGGGTAATTTCAATGGTGATGATTTAGTCTGAATTTCCATTGTAACTGAAAGAATTCATTACATATGGCAGTTCCCAAATCCAGGATTTCATTTGGCTCCATGTTCCCTTTCTTAATAGCAACTAAGTTTTCACAAGTCCAAAAATCCGGGAAAAAACCGAGTTTAAAAAGGGAGAAAATGTAATACCAGGGTTTGGACACGCGATGGCAGACTAAAACTGTAAGATCTGAACTGCCCACAAGGGGGCAGGCGTGTATGGAAAAAAAATTCAATGGCATGCAACATTCCCAACCGACACCAGATGGTACCGCGAGACCATGTTATAAAACTTAAAGTCAATTAATTCTACAAAACACATTTTTTAAGCACTTACTGCATTCCAGAGGCTTCTCTAGGTACTTAGGATCAAAGAAAATACGTGAGGCACTCACTGCCATGAAAAGCATATGCATAAATATGTCTATAAACATCAACAAAGAAAAATAGACTGAGGTGAGGGGGTCTAATAACTAGAAAGGATCCTGTCAGTCAGTATTTATTAAGTGCCTGCTGTGTGCCAGGCCCTGTGCTAAGTGCTAGAGATGGAAAAAGAGACTAAAGACCATCACTGGCCTCAACTACCTCACAGTCTAACTGGAAAGTCAAAAAACAAACAAAATAAAGCTAAATTCAGAATAAATAAAAATTAATTTAAAGAGGGAAAACAATAGAATTTGGAGAGTTTGGGATAGGCTTCATGTCAAATATAGGATGTTAACTGCAACTTAAAAAACATAGGAGCCAGTAGTGATAACTAAGGAGGAAAATGATTCCTGGGATGTTGGACAGGCAGAGAAAATCACTGGAGCCAAGGGATAGAGCATCTTGGTTGTGGAACATCAAGGAGGCCATTGTGACGAGTTCAAAGAATAAGCAGAAGGGAGTAAGGTGTAAGAAGATAGGAAGGTGGGAGGTGAAAGATATTGAATGCCAAACAGAGGATTTTGTATTTAATTGTTGAGGCACTGGAGTTGAATGAGGAGAGAGATGACAAAGTTACACCTGTGCTTTAGTAAAATCACTTTGGTGGCTGAATGGAGGATGGAATGGACTGAGGAGAGACTTGGGGACAGGCAGACCCAAGAACAAGCTATTGCAAGGCGAGACCAGTGCATGCATGAGGTGAAGAAAGCTTGTAGCAGTGTGGTGACACTGTTAGAAGAGAGAAGGGGGCATATTGTAGAGATTTGGCAAAGTGGAAACAAAAGGCTTTGCACACAGACTTGATATGGAGTAGGAGAAATAGTAAGTAGTCAAGGCTAACACCTCAATTGTTAGCCTAAAGGACTGGGAGGATGATGGTATATAGTAATAGAGATGACAGGAGGGGATCTAGGAGGACAGGTGAGTTTGGTTTAGACAGATTGAGTGGAAGATGTCTATTGGATATCCAGTTCCAAATATCTGAAAGATAGTTGAAGGTGCAACATTAAAGTTAAGCAGACCGGTTGGGGTGGGATGGGAAGAATTGAGAATCATCAACAAAGAAGTGGTTATTAAATTCATGGAATTTGATGAGATCAACAAGAGTAACCACATAAAGGGGGAGGAGAAGAGAACCAAAGAGGGAACTGTGTGTGACACCTACAGTTAGGTGGGCATGATCTGGGTGAAGATCTAGTAAAAGAGAATGAGAAGGAGCAGCTAGGTTAATAGGAGCTGAGACTGCTGTTATCTATGGAGAGAGAAAAACCTCCAGGGAAAAGACTATCAAGGAAGAAAGAGTGATCAGCAGTGGCAAAGGCTGCAGAGAGTTTGTGGAGAATGAGGGTTGAGAAGCAAACACTGGTTTTGGCAACTAGGAGATCATTGGCAATGTGGAAGACAGCAGTACTGGTGCAATGATAAGGTTGGAAGACAGATGATAAGGGATTTGAAGCGAGTGAGAGGAGAGGAACTGAAAGCACGTATTGTAGAGAGCCTTTTCAAAGAGTTTAGCCACAAAAAGCAGAAAAGATACAGGTTGATAGTGGGGAAAGAAGAAACAAGTAATGGTTTTTTGAGGATGGGTAAGACATGTGCATGTTTGTAGACAGTAAGGTATGAGCCAGTAGAGAGGGAGAGATTCAAAGTAAGAGATAGAATGGGAATAACAGAGAGAATAATCTTTTGGGGAAGATAGGATAGAATAAGATCGCTAGAGCATGTAGAGGGCTTGACCTTGTTAATGTGTAAGGACACCCCATCATGTGACAAAGTGGTGAAAAAGTAGATAATGGCAGAAATGTATGCCTGGTATAAGGTGAAGAAGAGAAGAGAAGAAAGAGCTCAGGGTGAATGGCCTCAATTGTTTTCTGTGAAAGATGAGGCAAAATTCTCATCTGAGAGCTAGGAGGCCATGAAGGGTTTGAGAAGGGATGAAAAGGTTTGGAAGAGCTGCTATGAAGAGTGGGGATAGTGAGTTGATAAGAGTAGTATAGTAATATTTTGAAGAAGCAATGAGGGTGGAGTTGAAACTGTGTAACATAAATTTGTAGTGGACCTAGTAATAATGGCTTTGTGATTGTATTCACCTTTATTCAGCAGAACAAGTGTAAGATAAAAGGTGGTAAATGGAATGAAAGATTTCAGTCTGAAGTTGCAAAACATAATTAGTGAAATGATAAGATGGCTAGGGATACAAGGGAAGAGAATGGTGTAGAATGGAAATGGCTCACCAAAGGACAAAGATAGAAAAAAATAGAGAAAGTGACTACTGGAGGGGAGATGACTTGGGAGAGAAGTGGGGGGTAGAGGAATTGGGGGTCACATTATGTCTAAAGAATAAGATTTGGTAAGGGAAGTCAGAGGGAGAAGTAGAAGGAAAATAGATTATGATCAGATAAGAGGATTTTGGAAATCTTGAACATGGAAGTTGTTTATCTGAGGAAGATGGCAAAATCAAGGCCATGGCCATTGTTGTGTGTGGCTGAAGTGGGGTGGAGTCGTAGGATATAGGAAGTGAGTAGGCTGAGGAACAAAGTCGTTAAAGTGTGTTTGAGGAATAGTCAATATGTAAATTAAAGTTCATGTCTGTGAGGCCAGAAGTTGGAGATGGGTAAAAAAGTGAGCCATTTTTAAAATTCACTGAGGAAGAAAGGGGAGTGACCTATGTCTGCAGACAACAGCTACCAAGATTCTGATTGGGTGGTAGATATGAAAAGTTGAACCTCAAAGCAGGAGATGTTACTGCCAGATTGATTTGAGAAGAAATTAATATTCCAACTCCACCTTCATAGACAAGTGAACTGAGGGTGATGTGTGAAGGTATAGGCAATTCCAGAAAAGATGGCCAAGGAGGCTATGTCTCCAAGGGGAGAACCAGGTTTGAGTTATAGTTAGTAGATGGAAGGAGTGGGAGAGGAAAAGATTCACAAAGAAGGAAAGTTTGTTGACTGTGGAAAAAGCATTTCAGAGGGTGCAGGGAAGGGATCATGGGTGTTTGACTGGAGCTCTGGGTTTGGAGGGTTAAGGGAGATAAGGATAAGAAATTAGGTGGTGACAAAGAGTATTCAGGTAATCTCCCACAGGGATTCAGAATCATTGGGATAAGTACAATGTGACAAAGTGTCAGAATGTTCATCGCTGAGTGGAATGTGCCACTCTTCTTTCCAAAACAAGACTGAAGATCTGTGCAGTAGGAGTTGGGAAGCACATGGTCAGATTCCTCCTGAGGTAGCAAGGGGTGGCATGTTATCTGAGTTCTGAAGGAAATGAAGATTCTAAAGAGCAGAGTGAAGAGGGATTGCATCCCAGACATGGATGACTGCCTTTGCAAAGGAATGTAGATGGGAAATAAGATGTCATATGTGAAGAAAGAGAAAACCAATTTATTTCGATCAGAGAGTATGTGAAAGGGAATACTCTTTATGATGCAAAGCAAGAAATATGAACGCCATTGAGTGACAAAAACAATAGTCTGTGTATGATATCATAGGTCCTGTGGTGTTTCAGAGTTGATTGAATGTGGGATTCATATGAGCAGATGTGAGGTTTGGAAAATTCTATGGATCTGACTGGATGAAGGATTGCTGACTAGAGAGACATTGTACAGGTAGATCAGTGAAAAGGTTACTGCAATTGTTCAGGTGAGAAAAGATGAGATTACATGACTCAGTGAGTCAATAAGCATTTACTAAACATGTACCATATGTTAGACACTCTGCTAAGCACTGGGACTGTGAATAGAAGTAGAAATAAAGATGGTCCTTGCCTCAAGGATCTAACTTTATAATGTGAGAAGACAGCACAGAAAAACCCAAAAATCTGTTTTGAGTTGGCGTTGGCTTGGTAGAGAAATTCTGTGGTAATGCTGCCTGGAGAAGAATGGTGCATGGCTGTCCTGGGCCCTGGGAGGAGCCATTCAATCAGCTGGAGAGGCATCAGAGGTACAGGGTACTTCTAATGTATGAATTCAAGAGAAAAAGTCAATCTTCTAGATGAAATGGAGGAGCAAAGAAGAGGAAATTCAGAGTGAGGAGAAGTGGAAACAGGTAGTGAATGAGAGACATGTTTTAGTAATGACAAAACTTGGAAACTACTTGTATATAGGGATTAAGAGATAGTGAGGCCCATAAAGTCAATTCACATCAACAAACATTTGTTAAGTGCCTGCTATGTGCCAGGTATTATCCTAAGTTTTTACAATAATAGTAGGAAAAAAAAGAAGATGAACGAAAACAGATCCTTCCTTACTCAATGAACATGCAATTTAATCAGGAAAGAAAATACAGAAAAGGAAGTTGAAAAGGGGGTCAGATATATAATACAGGGGCATGATGGAAAAGTCATAGAAGTCCCAAAGTACTTCAGCAAGTAGGTAAATGAGATGTCTGTCCTAACCTCTCTTCTTTCTTTTAAATAATTAATTTTTTAGTTTTCCACATTCACTTCCATGAGATGTTGAGTTCTAAATTTTCTCCCCCTCCCTCAAGATAGCATGCAATCTGATATAGTCTCTACATATTGATTCATATGAAACATATTTTCACATTAGTCAGGTTGTAAAGAAGAATGAGAACCAAGGGTAGGAACCACAAGAAAGAAGAAACAAACAAATATAGAAGAGAGCAAATAGTATGCTTTGATCTGCATTCAGACTCCATGGTTCTTTGTCTGGATGTGGATAGCATTTCTCATCATGAGTCCTTTGGAGTTGTCTTAGATCCTTGCATTGCTGAGAAGAGCTAAGTCTATCAAAGTTAGCAATCGTGCAATATTGCTGTTACCATGTACAATATTCTCCTGGTTCTGCTCACTTCACTCAGCATGTAAGTTCACTTCACATCAGTTCATGTAAGACTTTCCAGGTTTTTCTGAAGTACACCTGCTCATCATCTCTTATGGAACAAGAGTATTCCATCATATTCATATACCACAATTTGTTTAGCCATTCCCCAATTGATGGGCATTCCCTCAATTTCTAATTCTTTGCCAGCAGAGAAAGAGTTGCTATAAATATTTTTGCACATGTGGGTCCTTTACCAATTTTTATGGTCCCTTTGGGATACAGCTCTAGAAGTGCTATTGCTGGGTCAAAGGATATGCATATTTTTATAGCCCTTTGGGCATAGTTCTAAATTGCTCTCCAAAATGGTTAGATCCATTCACAACTCCACCAACAATGCATTAGTGTTCCAATTGTCCCACATCTTCTCCAACATTTATCATTTTCCTGTTTTGTCATGTTAGCCAACCTGATAGGTGTGATGTGGTACCTCAGAGTTGTTTTGATTTGTATTTCACTAATCAATAGTGATTTAGAGCATTTTTTCATATGACAATAGATAGCTTTAAATTGGAAACTTGTCTGTCCATATCCATTGATGATTTACTAATTGGGGAATGACTTGTATTCTTATAAATTTGACTCATTTCTTTATGTATTTTAGAAATGAGGCCTTCATCAGATACACTGGTTATAAAAATTATTTCCCAGCTTTCTGTTTCCCTTCTAATCTTGGTTGCATTGGCTTTGTTCGTGCAACAACTTTTCAATTTAATGCAATCAAAATTATCTTTTTTTTGCATTTTACAACATTCTCTCTATCTTATTTAGTCATCAATTCTTCCATTCTCCATAAATCTGACAGATAAACTATTCCTTGCTCTCCTAGTTTACTTCCAGTATCAGCCTTTATGTCTAAATTATGTACCTATTTTGACTTTATCTTGGGATATGGTGTAAGATCTTGGTCTATGCTTAGTTTCAGCCATACTGTTTTGCAGTATTGCCAGGAGTTTCTTCTTAAATAGTGAGTTCTTATCCCAGAAGCTGGAGTCTTGGGGTCAATCAAACAGTAGATTACTATAAACATTGACTACTGTGTCTTTTGTACCCAACTTATGCCACCAATCCACCACTCTATTTCTTAGCCAGTACCAAGTAGTTTTGATGACTGCTGCTTTATAATACAATTTAAGATCCGGTACGTCAAGGCCATTTTCCCTTATATTTCTTTTCATTCATCCCCTTGATATTCTGGATCTTTTGTTCTACAAGATGAATTTTGTTATTATGTTTTCTAGCTCTTATCAAATCATTTTTGGTAGTTTGATTGGTATGGCACTGAGTAAGTAAATTAATTTAGGTAGAAATGTCATTTTTGTTATATTAGCTCGGCCTATCCGTAGGCAACTGATACTTTTACAATTATTTAGATTTGACTTTATTTCTGTGAAAAGTATTTTGTAATTGGGTTCATGCAATTCCTAGGTTTATCTTGGCAGGAAGAATACCAAATATTTTATAATGTTTACAGTAACTTTAAGGGGAATTTCTCTCTCTCTCTCTCTCTTGCTGTTGGGCTTTGTGAAAAATATATAGAAATGCCAATGATTTGTGTGGGTTTATTTTATAACCTGCAATTTTGCTAAAATTGCTTATTATTTCAAGTAGTTTTTTACCTGATTCTCTAGGATTCTCTAAGTATATCATCATACCAACTGCAAAAAGTGATAGCTTTGTTTGTTCTCTGCTTATTCTAATACCTTCAATTTCTTTTTCTTCTCTTAGTGCTAAAGCTAATGTTTCTAGTACCATATTGAATAATAATGGTGCTAATGGACATCCTTGTTTCACTCCAGATCTTATTGGAAATGCTTCTAGGTTACCCCCATTACATATAATGCTTCCTGATGGTTTTAGGTAGATGTTACTTTTCATTTTAAGAAAGACTCCATTTATTCCTATGTTCTCTACTGTTTTAATAGGAATGGGTATTGGATTTTGTCAAAAGCATTTTTTCATCTGTTGAGATAATCATATGATTTCTGTTAGTTTTGTTGTTGAAATGGTCAATTATGTTGATAGTTTTCCTAATATTGAACCAGCCCTGCATTCCTGGTATAAATTCTACCTGGTCATAATATGTTATCCTCATGATAAATTGCTGTAATTTCTTTGCTAATATTTTATTTATTTTTTTATATCAACATTCATTAGAAAAATTTGTCTGTAATTATCTTTCTCTGTTTTGGCTCTTCCCAGTTTAGGTATTGGTACCACATTTTTACCATAAAAAGAATTTGGTAGGACTCCTTCTTCACCAATTTTCCCAAACAGTCTATATAGTATTGGAATTAATTGTTTGTTAAATGTTTGATAGAATTTACTTGTAAATCCATTTGGCCCTGGAGATTTTTTCTTAGGGTGTTCATTGATGACTTGTTCAATTTCTTTTTCTGATATAGGGTTCTTTAAGTAATTTATTTCCTCTTCTGTTAATCTGGGCAGTTTATATTTTTGCAAATATTCATCCATTTCCCTAAGATTGTCAAATTTATTGGCATTCATTTGGGGAAAATAGCTCCCAATTATTTTGTTCAATTTCCTTTTCCTTGGTGGTGAATTCACCCTTTTCATTTTTTATGCTGGTAATTTGGTTTTCTTTTTTTAAAAACAAATAATCAAAGGTTTATCTATTTTCTTGATTTTTTCATAAAACCAACTCTTAGTTTTATGTATTTGTCTGATAATTTTCTTAATTTCAATTTTATTCATCTTTCCTTTGGTTTTCAGAATTTCTAAATCGGTATTGAATTGGGGATATTTAATTTGTTCTTTTTCTAACTTTTTTAGTTGCATGCCCAATTTATCAATTTCCTCTTTCTCTATTTTATTCATGTAAACATTTAGAGATATAAAATTTCCCCAGTGAAATGCTTTCGCCGCATCCCATAAGTTTTGGTAGATTGTCTCATTACTGTCATTCTCTTGCATGAAGATATTGATTGTTTCTATGATTTGTTTTTTGACCCACTCATTCTTGAGGATTAGATTATTTAGTTTCCAATTAATTTTTAGTCTATCTTTTCATGGCCCTTTATAGCATGTAATTTTTAGTGCATGAAGATTTGAAAAAGATACATTTTTCTGCCCTTCTACATTGGATTGTGAAGTTTTTATGCCTTAACACACAGTCAATTTTTGTATAGATGTCATGTACCACCTTTCCATCCCCTTTCAATTTTCTCCAGAGGTCAACTCTATTTAACTTTTCTAAAATTCTGTTCACTTCCTTAACTTCTTTCTTTTTTATTTTGTGGTTAGATTTCTCTAGTTCTGAGAGGGGGAGGTTGAGGTCCCCCACTAGGATAGTCTGGTTTCTATATAGACTGTCTGTTTCTTCCTATAATTCCCTTAACTTCCTTTCTAAGAATTTGGATGCTATATCACTTGGTGCATATAAGTTTAGTAATGATATTATTTTTTTGTCTTTGGTATCTTTTAGCAGGATGTAGTTCCCTTCCTTATCTCTTTTAATTAGATCTATTTTTGCTTTTGCTTTATCTGAGGTCAGCTCTGCTGCCCCTCCTTACTTCAGCTGAAGCATGATATATTTTAATCTAGCCTTTTAAGTTCACTCTTTGTGTATCTCTCTGATTCAAATACGTTTCTTGTAAAAAAAAAAAAAAACCCAACATATTGTAGGAATATGTTTTTGTTTTGTTTTGTTTTGTTAGGCAATTGGGGTTAAGTGACTTGCCCAGAGTCACACAGCTAGTAAGTGTCAAGTGTTTGGTCTGAGGCCAGATGTGAACTCAGGTCCTCCGGACTTCAGGGCTGGTGCTCTATGTACGGTAGCACCTGGCTGCCCCAGAATTATGTTTTTTAATCCACTATACCATCTGTCTCCATTTTATGAGAGAGTTCATCCCATTCACATTTACAGTTATGATTACTATCTGTGTCTTTCTTTCCACCCTATTTCCATCCCGGCGTTTATGCTTTTCTCTCTGTTTTCTCCCCTTGCCTCCTCACAAGTGTTTAGCTTCTGACCACCACCTCACTCAAGCTGTCCTCCCTTCTATCAGCCCTGTCCTTTTTCTTTCCCCTTCCCCTCCTACTTCCTGTAGGGTAAGTTAGATAACTATACCCAAACGAGTATATAATTCCTTCTTTGAGCCAAATCCAATGAGACTACAGTTAAAACAATGAACATCTTCTCCCTGCCTTTTGTCCCTCTCCTTTAATAGGTTTTGTGCCTCTTCATGTAATGTAATTTACCCTTTCCTGTCTCCTCCTTTCCTCTTCTCTCTTTTCACCCCTTAGATTTTTTATCATCACATCAAAGTCACCTTATACCCACACCCTCTGCCTATATATACCACTTCTAAATGTTGTAATAAAGATACAGTTCTCAAGAGTTACAAGTATCAATTTCCCATAGAGGGATAGAAACAGTTTGCCCTTATTGAATAACATTTTTTTTCTTTCCTGTTTACCTCTTTATGCCTCTTTTGAGTTTTATATTTGAATATCAAATTTTCTGTTGAGCTCTGGTCTTGTAATCAGAAAGATTTGAAAGTCCCCTATTTCACTGAATGTCCATCTCCTCCTCTGAAAGATTATGCTCAATTTTGCTGGGTACATGATCCTTGGTTGTAATCCATGCTCTTTTGCCTTATGGAATATCACATTCCAAGACCACCAATCTTTTAATGTAGAAGCCACAAGGTCCTGCCTAATCCTAACTGTGGTTCTTCACTATTCAAGTTCTTTCCTTCTTGCTGCTTGCAGTATTTTCTCCTTCCACTAAAAGTTCTGGAATTTCCCTGCAATAGTCCTTGGCATTTTCATTTTGGGATCTCTTTCAGGAGGTGATTGGTGGATTATTTGAATAACTATTTTACCCTCTGGTTCAAGGACCTCAGGACAGTTTTACTTCATAATTTCCTGAAAGATGCTTTGCAGGCTCTTTTTTTTTTTTATCATTGCTTTCAGGTAGACAAATATTTCTTAAATTATCTCTCCTCAATATATTTTCTATGTCTGTTTTTTTCCAATGAGTTATTGTACATTTTCTTCTATTTTTTCATTCTTTTGATTTTGTTTGACTGATTCTTGATGTCCCATAGAGTCAATAGCTTCCACTTGCCCAATTCTAATTTTTAACAAATTGTTTTCTTCATTTAGCTTTAGTGCCTCCTTTTACATTTAGCCAATTCTACTTTTTGAGAAGTTCTTCTCTTCAGTGAGGTTTTTTTGCCTCCTTTTCCATTTGGCCAATTCTACTCTTTAAGGAGTTGTTTTCTTCACTGTGCTTTTTCCCATTTGGCCAAGTGTATTTTTTAAGGACTTGTTTTCAACAGTCAATTTTTTCCTTCCTGTTCTAAGCTGTTGACTCTCTTGCATACCTCTCATTTCTTTTCCCAATTTTTTTTTCTACTTCTCCTATTTGACTTTTGAAATCTTTCTTGAGCTCTTCCAATAAGGCTTTTGGGGCTTGAGACCAGTTCATATCCCCCTTTGAGCTTTTGGCTGTTTCTATATTGACAATGTTGTCCTCTTCTGAATTTGTGCTTTGATCTTCCCTGTCCCCATAGAAAGAATCTATGATCATTGTCTGTTTCTGCTTTTCACTCATGATGTTTGCTTATTTCCTGTATTTTAAAGTTGAGCTCTCCTGATTAAGCACAGGGGGTACTGGCTCAAGCTTCTTGCACTAGCAGCTAGGGGCCTGCTCACTGGCTTTGTGTGCTGGGACCTCAGGTGCTGGCAGATGGAGTCTGTAGGCAACTGGCAGCTTCCCTGGTGCTGAGCTAAGGTCCTAGTGGTGTTGGCTGACATATGCTAAGGCCAGGTAGGGTTTTTCTGCACTTCCCTGGGGCTACACCAAAATTCTCAGAGCGAAGGGGGGTCTGACTCTGGGAGGACACCTGCTGACTTGGATGGTGATGAAGGATGGGAAGGTTCAGCTACTAGAGGATGCCTGCCCACCTGGAGTTGCACTGGAGCACAGCAAGGTTCAGCTGATGGAGGACACCAACCACCCTTCACACATGGTGGTTCTCTGAGCTGGAGTCTTCTGATTCCCCTGGCTGTGCCAAGGCATGAGGGGGTCCTGTTGTTGGTGCCCTCAAAATCTAGGAACTCCCACTGGTTTGCTGAGGTGGGGCTTGCCACTGGCTTACCTGGATGCCTCCTGTCCTGTTCTGCAACACTTACACCAGAGTGAAAGGGACCTTTCCCATTAATCCCCCAAGACTCTCAGGCTAAAAGACTGCCGCACCCCTTCTTTCTACTGGCTCCACTGTTCCAGAATTTTTCCCAGGGTGAACTTTTCTGTGGTTTTAGCAGTCAATAAGGGAGAGTGAGAGTGACTTACTGCTTAATCTTCCATCTTGGCTCCCAGAATCCTAAGCTCTCCTCTTAAAGGGAGGTTTTGAAATTTATGGTTCAGCTCTCCAATCAAGGTGGAGGGAAAGTAGTGAAGAAGTATGAGTACCTTTAGTATCATTTGATAGACAGATGGATAGAGATTAAATATTTATTAAGTGCCTTCTAGTGGCCAAGGATTGCGCCAATGGCTGAATCTAAAAATCCAATCAAGCAAGAGAATCTCTGCCCTCAATGAGCTTACATTATACTAGAGAAAAAAGGTCACATGAATAGGAGCTGGAAGTGGTGGGGTAGAGCATAGTTTAGAGGCTATAGCCCTTATAAAAAGGTGCATAAAATATTCAGGGATCAGTCTGAAAATGTATACATGATAAACGTGTAGAATTCTTTACAAAGCTGCCCCTAAAGAAATTTTAAAAAACAGCTTTAGTAAGCAGAAAGATGTTCACTGCTTATGGCTAGGTCATACCAATTTAGTAAAAATGACAATACTCCCCAGAGTGATTTACTGGTTGAACATTATAGCAATGACAAGATCAAAAAGGTTCTTTATATAACTAATGAAATAACAGCAAAACATATTTGGGAAAAAAAGACCTAGAATATCAAAAGAAATGACCCACAAAATTTAAGAATGAAAGGGGTTAATCAAATGTTCAGAACTCAAACTAACCTATAAGCCAGCAGTAATCAAAACATTTGGAATGTTTAAAAAAATAGAGAAGTAGATCAAAAGAACAAACTAAAAAGGAAGAACCAACAAAAATAAATCCTGAGAGCATATATGATTCAGGAATGAAGTCCTTATTTGATTATAACTGCTGAGATAACTAGCAAAGAGTCAGGCAGAAATTAAAGTTAAAAAACAGCATATGCTGTATTCAACACTAAATTTTAAATGAATGTATAACCTTATTGATGATCATAGCACAAAAAAATAGAGCACTTACTTTCCCATGTTATAGGTAAAAGATATATTCTTAAGATAGTCTTCATATTTCAAGACATTATTTCTCCTGTCATACAATTCATAGCTTTGTCAGGATCTCTTCCAGTCATGGATTTCCAGTTTGAAAGTTAAATTAAAAAAACTATTGGGCTAAGGGTACAACCATTCCTGACCTTAGTGCAAATGGCAATCCTTGAAGAACAGAAATCCCTGACACAAGTAGGGGACTGAGTGTCTTATTAGAGTCACTATGTTACACTGATGGCATCATCTTGCAACCTGGTGTTCTCCTAAATAGACGTGCAGGAAAATATTACATGGTTTGTTAGCACTGAAAAGGATGGGCATACAAAATCACTTGACAGGACAAATTTGCTAATTATGTGCTGGTATTATTGGATTTCCAGTCCTACTGGATGTTTTAGGAAGGAAGGAAGGAAGAATGAAGAAAAAAGGAAGGAAAGAAAAGGAAGTATTAAAGTAAAGTATTTTTCATGTAGCTATTGATTGCTTAGATTATGTCCTTTTAATGGCGCTTATTCATATCCTTTTATCATTTGGTAATTGGGGAATGGCTTTAATTTTATTAATTTGACTCAGTTCCTTATTTATCTTAGAAATGAGACCTTTATCATAGAAACTTGCTACAAAGATTTCCCCTCCCCCCTCTGGCATTCCTTTTAACATTAGGTGCATTTGTATTGTTTGTGTAAAATATTTTCATTTGATATGATAAACGTATCTATTTTACTCATCTCTTATGTATCAATCTCATAGATATTTTTTTCTATATTCTTCTGATTTGCTTATGATCACATTTTTTGTATCTAAGTCATGTGGCCATTTGTTTTTTTGGTTTTGTTTTGTTTTGTTTTGTTTTTGTTTTTAGGCAATTGGTGTTAAGTGACTTGCCCAGGGTCACATAGCTAGTAAGTGTCAAGTGTTTGGTCTGAGGCTGGATTTGAACTCAGGTCCTCCTGACTTCAGGACCGGTGCTCTATCCACTGTGCCACCATAGCTGCCCCTCATGTACCTATTCGGAGCTTATCAGGGTTTGCAATGTTTTCTTGACCTAGTTTCCACCAGGAGACTTTCCAGTTTTCCCAAGGTGTTATTGTTCAGTCATTTCATGGTGTCAGATTCATTGTGACCACATGGACCATGGAGTTCTCTTGGCAATGATAATGGAGTGGTTTGCCATTTCCTTCTCCAGTGAATTAAGGCGAACAAAGGTTAAATCACTTCCCCAATGTCCCACAGCTAGCGAGTGTTGGAGGCTAAATTTGAGCTCAAGTCTTCCTGACTCCAGGCCCAGTGCTCTGTCCACTTATCCATCTAGCTGCCTCAGTTTTCTCAGTAGTTTTGGTAAACATGAGTTCTTCCCCCAATACCTTGGATCATTGGGTTTTTCAAACACTAGGTCATTGTGTCCATTTACTTTTATATATTGTGTACCCAATCTGTTCCATTGATTGTCTCTATTTCTTACCCACTACCAAATTGCTTTGATGAATATAGTTTTATTGAATACTTTGAGATCTGCAACTTGTCAGTTTTTGCATTAAATTCCTTCTTATTCTAGACCTTTTGTTCCTCCATGTGGCACATGCTTAAGCTGAGCTAATATAAGAAAAAGGACAATTCTACCTAAATTCATTTACTTATTCAGTGCCATACCAATCCAACTACCAAAAATTTGTTTTATAGAGCTAGAAAAATAATAACAACAAAATTAATCTCAACAACAACTAGTCAAGAATACTCAAAGAGTTAATATAAAAATGCAAAGGAAGGTGGCCTAGACATAGCCTAGATCTAAAACTATATAAAGTGGCAATCATCAAAACTATTTGACACTGGCTAAGAAACAGAGAGGTAGATCAGTAGAACAGGTTATATACACAAGACACAGTAGTAAATGACTACAATAATCTACTGTTTGATAAACCCAAAGAATCCAGCTTCTGAAATAAGAACTCACTATTTGATAAAAACTGCTGGAAAAACTGGAAAATAGCTTGGCAGAAACTAAATAAAGATCAACAATCTCACACCATATACCAAGATAAGATCAAAATGGGTAGCTGATTTGGACATAAAGTGTAAGAACATATGCACATTAGGAGAGCAAGGACTAGTTTACCTGTCAGATTGATGGAGAAGGGAAGAATTTATGACCACACAAGAGATAGAGAGCATTACAAACTGCAAAATAGATAATTTTGATTATATTAAACTAAAAAGGTTTTGCACAAACAAAACCAAAGCCAGTGTGATTACAAAGAAAGCAGAAAACTGGGGAACAATGTTGACAGCAAGTTTTGCTGATAGAAGCCTCATTTCTCAAATATATAGATAGCTGAATCAACTTTATAAGAATACAAGTCATTCCCCAATTGATAAATGGTCAAAGGATATTACCAGACAGTTTTCAGGTGAAGAAATCAAAGCTATCTATAGTCACACACACAAAAAAAAATGCTCTGAATCACTATTGATTAGAGAAATGCAAATTAAAACAACTCTGATGTACCAACTAATACCTGCCATATTGGCTAATATGACAGAAAACAAAATTGATAAATGGTGGAGAAATATAGGACAATTAGGAGACTAATGCACAATTGGTGGGATTGTGAACTGATCCCATTATTCTGGAGAGCAATTTGGAACTACGCCCAAAGGGCAATCAATCTATGCATACCTTTTGATCCAGCTAAACCACTACTAGATGTATGCCCCAAAGAGATAAAAAAAAAAGGTAAAAAAGGCATCCATGTAGAAAAATACTTACAGAAGCTCTTTTTGTAGTGGCAAAGAATTGGAAGTTGATGGGATGCCCATCAATTGTGGAATGGCTGAACAAGTTATGGCATACAAACATAATGGAATACTATTGTGCTATAAGAAATGATGAGCAGGCAGATTTCAGGAAAAAAAAACCTGGCAAGATTTACAAGAACTGATGCTGAGTGAAGTCAGCAGAACCAGGAGAACATTGTACACAGTAACAGTAACATTGTGAGATGGTCAACTATGATTGACTTAGCTCTTCTCAGTAATACAATGATTCAAGACAATTCCAAAAGACTCATAATGGAAAATGCTATCCACTTATAGAGAAAGCAATGCTGGAGTCTGAATGCATATCGAAGGATACTAATTTCATTTTTTTCTCATTGTTTTTTTCCTTTTGTTCTGTTTCTTCTTTCACAAAATGACTAATGTAGAAATATGTTTTACATGACTACACATGTATAACCTACATCAGATTTCTTGCCATCTTGGAGAGCAGGGACAGAACAAAATGTGGAACTCAAAATCTTACAGAAAATGAATGTTGAAAATTATCTCCACATGTAATTCGAAAACATAAAATACTATTAAATAAAAAAGAATGAGAAAAAAACCCCAAAGCAATACTAGAAACAGATGGAGGAGAATGTAAACCTAAAAATAACAACTGAAAATTTTGATGAATTAAACAATTCACTAAAATGAAAAAGAGTGACAGAGAAAGCAGGGGAAAATATATACTCAAAATAAAACAGGGGGTGGGAAAAATTCTAGACAACAAGTGAATTAAAAAAAAAAACAACAGAAGTTGTAATCTCCCTGACAAACTAATGCAAACTTTCAAAAACTAAGAGGGATAAACAATAAGACTGCATTTTGGGGCAGCTAGGTGGCACAGTGGATAGAGCACCAGCCCTGAAGTCAGGAGGACCTGAGTTCAAATCCGACTTCAGACCAAACACTTGACACTTAGTAGCTGTGTGACCTTGGGCAAGTCACTTAACCCCAATTGCCTAAAAACAAACAAAAACAAAAAAAAGTTAGAAAAAGAAAAAGACCCAGTTTGTTCATGATCCCAGCCAATTACTTGAGTTTTAAATTCTTTGTTAAGGTAGGGGTCTGCTTCCAGTGTGGAGAATGTACTGTCCCAAGCTTCAGGGGTTTTGTGCAACTGTTTTCAGAGATACTTCTAGGGACCTGTAAGTTTTCGGTTCTTCCAAGGTGGTATGATAAGGGCCAAGGTGTTTACTTCTTTCCTGGCCTATGTTCTGGTCTATGAGTGACCACAAGCACTCTTTTCTACCTTGAAACTGTGAGGAGGATTCCCTCTCCACAGCCACTACAAGCCCCACCATGCCAGTGATCCTCCTTGCCCCAGGATCGCCACCTAGAACTGTGACCCAGATCCAAGAATGGGCAAAGCAAGAGAATCCTGCTTCAGCACCAGCAAAGAGATAGCTGCAATCCCCCTCTGATCAACCACTCAATTCCCCCTCAGTCTGTGAGCCAGAAGCTATGGAAGCAGCCACTGCCCCCGATGCTGCCAGGGACTGGGGCTGGGACCGAGCCTCTCTCTCACCATGGTCACAGACTTTTCCAACTGACCTTCTAAGTTGTCTTTGGCATTTGTGGGTTGAGAAGTCTGGAAACCACCACAGCTGCCCATGATTCATGAGGCCTGCTCCAGGTTCACTGAGACTTGTTTTGCCTGTGCTTCCACGCTAAACTATATTTCTGTCCCAGCTCGGCATGATAGACCTTTCTAATCAACCATCCAGGTTGTCTTGGGCTGGATATTTGTTTCACTCTGTCTTTTTGTGGGTTCTGGTGCCCTAGTGTTTGTTTAGAGCCATTTTTATAGGTATTTGGAGGGTTTTGGGGGAGACTCAAGCAAGTCACTGCTTTTACCCTGCCATCTTGGCTCCACCCCCTCCCCAGGTGTATTTTTTATTTCTTTTCTGCCCTTCCCCAGACATGCCACACATCCCTCCCTAGTCACCAAGAAATAAAGAAAAGTAAAATGCTTAAAAACACATATAGTAAGCAAAACAAATTGCTGTATTGGCCTTGTCCAAAAAAAAGGCCTCAATTTGCATTCTGAATTTATCACCACTATCTCACAACCCTTTTTTTTTTTTCCTTAGGTGAGGCAATTAGGGTTAAGTGACTTGCCCAGGGTCACACAGCTGGTAAGTATCAAGAGTCTGAGACTGGATTTGAACTCAGGTCTTCCTGACTCTAAGGCCAGAGCTCTATCCACTGTGCCACCTAGCTGCCCTATCACCACTATATCATCTCTCTTGGGATGGGTAGCAAGATTCCTCATGAGTTCTCCAGGAATTGTGGTTGGTCATTTTTGTGATCATATTTTCTATGCCTTTCAAATCTGATTATTTGTATAATATTGTTATTGTACAAATTTTTTGTCTTGGTTCTGCTCACTTCACTTTATCAAAATTCATGTCTTCCCAGGTTTCTATGAAACAACTCACTTCATTAATTCTTACAGAACAGCACTATTTCAACACATTCATATGGCTTGTATTGTTTTGCCATTCCCCAGTTGATGGATGCCCCCCTCTGATTCCAATAACTTACCAATATAAAAAAAAATTAGAAATATTTTGTACATATGGGTGATTTCCCTCTTTCTTTGATATCTTTAGATTATACCAAAGGTAGTATCAAAGGCCACGCCTGCATCAAAGGAAGTGCTGTGATCTGTGAGCAAAGCAGAATAGAAGTAACTCAAAAGAAATGCAAGATTGGCAAATTTAGAGAATCCATCCTAAATGTTCATAATAACTATTTTTGCCCAACCTGTGGCAGAGCATTCCAAGCTTGTATTGGTCTGATCAGCCATGTCAGACACACTGTAACTTGATGCTAACATAGCAATATCATTTTAGTCTTCTTCGAGAACCAAGGATACCAACCAACAAACCAATTAAAATATACACTAATCTGTTTTGAAGTCATTCTCTTCCTCAAAGCAGGATTTAGACAGGTGTCCACAAGAGAACTTTGGGGGCTTCTGCTGGTTGAGGTCACCCTGTCTTCTAGTGACTAGAAGGCTGCTTATGTATCGAGTAAGCAGTGCCTATAATCAGAGGGATGCATTCCTTTCCATGCCAAGTCAATGAGTCTACAAGGATGTATTAAGCACCTAGCATGGCCCAAATACCATTCTAGGCTCTGGAGACATAAACATAATAAAGGAAGTAATCCTTAATTACAAAATCCAATACATATTACTTAAGGTCCTTAGGGAGTTTACATGTCTAACTTCCATCTCTGAGAAGTCATTACGAGTATGCCATTGGTCTGGAGCAGAGGCTACTATGGCAAGTGGGGATGGCTCAGTGCAGCCCATGCACACAACATAACACAAGGCACAGCCAATGGACCCCTATAGCACTTGAATAATCCTATCTATTTTCTGGCCTGCTGTGTTCATTTCCATAGCCTGATTGGGGGCAGAGTCAATTGATGAACTGCTAAATTCCTGAGAAACTCAATACTTTGACACTGGAGGGATGATGACATAGGAAACTGAATCTTGTCCATAAGGCTTATAGATGATGTAGGCAGAATAAGTTACTTCTTAGAAAGGGTGATTTGTCAGACACCCAAAATGTCCACTCCCCCATCTCCAAATCTCTCTACCACCAACCTGTAAACTCCACTCATTCCCAGTGATGGAGCAGGGAAAGGCCTTTGGTTTTGGATTTGGAAAAGCAGGCATGGCTCCTTGCCTAATTCTTCCCTTGGTTTTCCTTTCCCTCTGTGTTTGGGCTTAGTTAGCATTTATCACACTTTACAGGATTTGGAAGAGTATAGGAGGTAACCTGGGCAGAGTTTGAGGGTTACTAACCTAGGGCTGACCCCAAGATGAAGACAGCACACTTTCAGTACCACTTTCCTCTTCCACCTTCCTTCTAAAATAACTGGACACAATCCCTGTCTGATGCTTGTTGAAGGGGGGAGATGAGGAGAAGGAATGCTGGCAAAGCCTCTGCTGCAGAAGAGGATTCTAATATTGGCCTCAGGAAGGAATTCAGAGGTCATATTGCGCATCTCTCCTGAGAATGTGGAGCCAGGTGGGGGAGGGGTGCAGAAAAAGTCCTTTAGCGATTACTATGCTCCTCCTGTAACAGTTCATATGGATCCTGCCTTGACTGGATTTTCTCTTTTCGTTAAAGAGGAGGATAGTACTGGAGAAGTTTCTAGAACAGGAAAAGATTTCAATATGGGCTCTAGGAAGGAGCCCCTCCCTTCAGACTGTGAGTCTCTGCTGAAGAAGTATTCAGTATCTACGAAGGCAGCATCAGCTCAGCCTAATCACCAGTTGCCATGGAGACTGGTCTGTTTCTAAGGAAACCTCAAATCCTGAGTTGCTGGCTTCCATGCTAGATAGATTTTTATCAGGCTCTTATTTTTACCCTTCAGCCCAAAGGAGAGGGGGATGTCTACATTACAAAATTTGGGTAGGAGAGTTTTTTTTTAATTAATTAATTTATTTATTCATCCATCTATTTTTTAATTTATTTTTACCAAGTCTACCACTGTATTAAATACCATTTTTGGAAAGGTAATTAAATCAGCTGAACTAAATGATACTGACTGATCATGATGGGGAAAACACACACTGTTGAGGCTTCATGGGCTCTGTTGCCCACAGGGCTCCCCACCCCCCACCCAGGCCTACCTCTAAACACTGAGGAGAGATTTAGCAGGTGCCCTCTGGGGCCTTGATTTGCCCATGTGAGTGGGGATTGGGGATTCCAAGCTTAAACTGCACATGGCTTACGTCAGTTGATTCTCAAATATTCCTTAGATATGTTATCATTCCTGTTTTACAAGTGAGGAAACTGAGGTTCTGAGAGGATATAGGACATATCTTGGTTGCAAATCTATTAGGTGTCAGAAAGGATTGGAACCCATGTTCCTTCTGACTCCAAGTACACAACAACCCCTGTCTCCAGTATACCATGTGCCTGATTACCTTTTCTTTCTTTCCTTTTTTTTTTGCTTTCTAAGTCAGTCATTTTCTGTTATTCCTCTTCCCAACAGACTGTCATTTTTAATGAAGAAAAACAGTGAGAAAAACTGACCCACACTACAACCACATCTGAACATATATATAATATTCTATACTTGTGGTCCCCTACCTCTCTACAATGAAGAAGGAAGTTCATACTGCCTCTTCAAGAAACATTAGATATTATTACAATTTCAAGATATGTTTGTCAGTCCCAAAACAGAGTTTGTTCTAAGAAAAACAAAGGAAATTAGGCTGTGTGCCCACATTTTAATTTCTCTCACAAGCTGGCGACATGCATTACATGGGAGTTATAGTCCAGAACTGGATCTCCCCTCAGAGGGCCAGTCCAGAACTGGCTCAATTTGGATGTTGGGGTGCCAAGTTTACATATCTTTTCCAAAGAAGTAGATATCATCCCAATATAGTTTACCTCAGGATAGAGGAAATACTAGTTCTATCAGATCACTCCCCTTCCCCAACCATATGAGACCACTCCCAGTCTTGGGCTATCTAGGCAGAAGAGTCTGTCTCCACCCAAGTCTGAGCAGATTAAATCAGTTCTTGCCTGGGTTGGAGTTTGACTCAATGCAGAACTTTAGAGAAGGGGCTGGGGGTGGGAGCTGTGAGTCTCCAAGACACTGATTTCCAAGGAAAATCATTTTTCACACTTTGTACATACCATCTGTAACTATGCAATCCTATCAGCATCTCATAACTGCTTTAGGAGTTACTGTGCCCTTGGTGGGCATCTTTCAGGGTGCAATTAGCTGGGCTGGGCAGAGGATCCTGGCATTAGAACTGTAAAGTACCTCACAGGCCATCTAATCCAATCTACTCATTCAACAGCTGAGCAAACTTAGACACAGGGAAGGGAAGTGACTGGCCCAAGGTCACATAGGTACAAAGCATAAGAAGCAAGATTTGAACACAGGTCTTGAAACACCACTACTACCAGTCTTCTTTTCAGTAAACAGTTGGACCTCTAAAGGGAGTCCTTGGCCTCTACTCATTGTTTCTCAGGGTGCATTAATATTTGGATTCTGTCTAGGTCAACACAAGAAAACAATAAAGGAACTTTATATTCCATGAGAACAATCAGGCTCACAACAAAGAAAATATAAGATGGGCTTACTTCACCTGATGAAAAATATAGATCACAGAGGAGTAGTTCTTGAGCTCATTACCTGGCATATTGCAGCCATTTAATAAATCCCTGTATGATTGATTAATCCCATAAAGAGTCAAGACAAATCATGGTCCCTCTCCAGTGTTCTCTCCATCCCCAAGGACCATGCTAGAGGTAGAAGACCTCCAAAGACTATAGGGGGGAACAGTGTGTCACAGACTTGGGACTGGGGATGTGCTGTTTGGCAGGAAGAGCAGTTTTTTTTTTTTGGTACAATCACAGCAATACATATGTGCTCCCTAAATTAATTAAGTCAGGTGGGTTAATTATTTTAGTTGCTAACCATGGAGGAGGCACAGTGTGGGGGGATCATGAGCTGTTACCACCCCCTCCCCCACAGATCCTCAGGGCTACCTCTAAAATCCTGAAGGGAGATGCAAGAGAAGCCCTCTGGGAACCTGAGTTGCCGTGATGAGTGTGGACTGCAAGAGCAGCTCCAAGCTTGGGCTACACATGCAGGATCTCATTTGATTCTCCCACCCTCCCTGCATATTATTATCTCTACTCTACAAAGGCAACTGAGGCTCTAAGAGTTCTGGTGTCCAAGGCCCCATGCCTCAAGGTAGGCACCAAGCTGGCAGAGGGCTTAGAGCCCTGGGCCTGGAGTCAGAAACAACTGAGTTCAGACACGACCTCAGACACTTCCCAGGTTTGTGACATCAGGGGAGGCTCTTCACCTTTCCTTGCCTCCCTTTCCTCTCCTCCCAAATGAGAATGGTAAGAGCACCCACTTTACTGGTTTGTGGTGAGAATAACAGGAGGTCATATTGGCCAAGGCCTTTCCCAACCTTAAAGCACTTAATAAATGCTAGTTAGTTCTACATTCTGAGGGCCCTTCAATCTTCAACATTCTGTGTGGTTCCAGTCTCTCTTCCTTCTGACCTTCTGTGTTGTAAGGGCTCTCCTATCACTGATATCTCTCCCTCTACATGGCTTGCCAGGTCTAACACTATTCTCTGTGTTATCTCCTAGACTAGACATTCTATATTCTAAGCGACCCAACAGCTTTAAGCACTAACAGCTTTGACATTCTGTGCTCTAGGGCCCTACCCTAATCTGATATTCTAGGCTTTTGATTCTTTTAAGAGTTTTAAAAATATTTTTTTAAATTTTAATTTACTGTATTTGTCTTAACAATTTAGCAGTTTAAAAGGACAAAGATGATTCCATTGATATATTACAAATTTAAAACCATAACTTTTAAAAACTACTCTGCATTCACTGCCAATTATAATAACATCAATACTTGTCTTACCTGATGATGTTACTGCATGGCATGACTTTCTTGGTCCTCATTTTTCTTTTATCAGTACAAGCGCTATCTGTTTTCATGTTGTGTTTTGGGCTTTGTGTTGTACGACCTAAGTTTTTATTAAGAACAACAACAACAAATCAATTTTATTGAAATCAAGTTGTTTATCATAAGTAGTTTTGGCTAGTGTTTTCTAAATTATCCTGTCCCTGCCCTTACTTTGGCCCACCAAACAGAGAAAGCATAAATTCTTATTGTTGCTGATGTTTCTTTATTGCTTCTGGTTGATGATTTTGTGTGTTCTGAGAACTCTCTCCTAAGGCAGGTAGATGGCACAGAGTATAGAGTGCCTGGCCTGAAATTGATGAGGTCTAGAGGTTAGGGGTCCTGGAATCCCAAAATCACAACACTTGGGTCCTGCCAGAAAAAAATTGACCCAAGCCTTCTTTCAGTCAAAAACAAGGTTTATTGAAGATTTGCCATATTAGCCAGACTCTTAAGGAATCTGAGCATCTATGGGCTATTGGCTAGATTGTGAAAATCTGAGCATCTTAATGGAGACAAGATGGACCTTATATACAGAAAGACTGTGGGAGGGGTCTAGGAGAGGCCAAGTAGTCTGTGAGGTAACAGAATTTCAGGGAAATGGAGGATCTAGGAGTGGCCAAGTAGTCTATGAGGTAATAGAATTCCAGGGAAATGGATCCTAGATAGGACCAAGGGTGGGAAGTGGCTTGATGTCATAGAGAGGCAAGACAATGGAGGGCCAGGCTAGGTCAAGGATAACAGAATTTGGGGATTAGGTGTAGTCAAAACAAGGGAATCATGGCCTCAGGGGAATGCCAGAGATCTCCTTGATCAAATGGGAGAATTCAAGGACAGTCCAAAGGTCCATAGGGCTGATAGACAAATGGGCCCAAATTGGGACAAAGGTCTCACTTTGGGCCCATACCCCATCAAAATCAGGAAGACTCATCTTCCAGAGTTCAAATACAGCCTCACATATTTGTCTCAGCTCCTCCTATGAAAATGAGCTGGAGAAGGAAATGGCAAATCCCTAGAGTTATCTCTGCCAAAAAAACCCTAAATAGGGTCATGAAGAGTTGGACACAACCAAATAACCACCACAACAAGAACTCTCTCCGTTCAGAGCATGGGCAGCTAGGTGGCAGAGGATTTAGAATCCTGGATCTGGAGTCAGAAAGACCAGAGTTTAAATCAGACCTCAGAATTAGTAGGTGTAGGGTCCTTGGCAATTCACTTAACCTTTCTTTGTCTAGGTTTCTACAAATATAAAATGAGGGTGGTAATAGCCCTTACCTTAAGGCTATATTATAAAGATAAAATGAGATCTAATTTGTCTAGCACTTCACCAACCTTAAAGGGATTTACAAACTCTTACTGTTATCTATCTTATTTGGGCCCTTTCCAAGTCTGAAATTCTGTAATGTTAAGGCCACTCCTAGTTCTCCCCTTCTATGTTGTACTAGCTATCCTATTTCTAATATCCCTTATCCTCAGCTCTGACATTCTCTTCTCCAAGGCTGTGTCCATTCCTGACATATTGTGTTGTAAGGTCTCCTTGGCTATGACAATATGTATTTTCAAGTTCTGACCATCTCCCAATTTCTCTTCATCTAAGATCCCTCCTATTACATGTTCTTTGATCCCATCCAAATCAAGCATCTTTGTTTCCCGCCTCCATTTTCTTACCTTTGAAATAGGAATAACATTAGCTGGAATCACACAGAGTTATGGTAGAAATCATATGAGATGAGAGACATAAAGCACTTCAAA
>NW_020954240.1:0-1445 GCF_900497805.2 Vombatus ursinus
TTTTTCTGCTCTCATTGCTACAGCTAACATTTCCAGTACCATATTGAATAATAGTGAGGATAATGGACATCCTTGTTTCACACCTGATTTTATTGGAAGTGCTTCTACCTTTCCTCATTACATATGATGCTTGCTGAAGGTTTTAGGTAGATGCTACTTATTATTATAGGGAAGACTGCATTTATTCCTATATGCCCTAGTGTTTTTAATAGGAATGGGTGTTGTATAGGTGATTCTTGGTTGTAATCCTATCTCCTTTGCCCTCTGGAGTATTATATTCCATGACCTGTGGTCTCTTAATGTAGAAGCAGCTAAATCTTGTGTTATCCTGATTGTGTTTCCACAATACTTGAATTGTTTCTTGCTGGATGCTTGTAATATTTTCTCCTTGACCTGAGAACTCTGGAATTTGGCTACAATATTCCTAGGAGTTTTCCTTTGGGGATCTCTTTCAGGAGGAGATCAGTGGATTCTTTCCATTTCTATTTTGCCCTCTGGTTCTAAAATATCAGGGCAGTTTTCCTGGATCATTTCTTGAAAGACAATGTGTAGGCTCTTTTTTTGATCATGGCTTTCAGATAGTCCAATAATTTTTAAATTATCTCTCCTGGATCTATTTTCCAGGTCACTTGTTTTTCCAATGAGATATTTCACATTGTTTTCTAATTTTTCATTCTCTTGGAGTTGTTTTACAGTGTCTTGATTTCTCCTAAAGTCACTAGCTTGTAATTGCTCTATTCTAATTTGTAAGGAGGTATTTTCTTCAGTAATCTTTTGGACTTCCTTTTCCATTTGGCCAATTTTGCTTTTTAGGGCATTCTTCTCCTCATTGACTTTTTGGACCTCTTTTGCCATTTGCGTTAGGCTATTTTTTAAGATGTTATTTTCTTCAGTATTTTTTTGGGTCTCCTTTAGCAAGCAGTTGACTTGTTTTTCATGATTTTCTTGCAAAACTCTCAGTTTTTCCTCTACTTCTCTTACTTGCTTCTCAAAATCACTTTTGAGTTCTTCCAAGGCCTGGGGCTGATTCATATTCTTCTTGGAGGCTTTTGATGCAGGAGCTTTGGCTTCATTGTCTTTTTCTGGTTGAATACTTTGCTATTCTTTGTCACCAAAGTAAGATAATACAGTCTGACTCTTTTTGCGCTGCTTACTCATGATCCCGGCCAATTACTTGAGTATGATCCTGCAGGGGAAAATATGGTCATTCAGTGAAATAGAGGACTTTCAGGTATTCATCATGAAAAGACCAGAGCTGAATAGAAAATTTGATTTTCAAATATAAGACTCAAGTGGAACATGAAGAGGTAAAGAGGAAAGAGAAAATCATAAGAGACTTATTAAGGTTGAACTGTTTATATTCCTGTATGGAAAGATGATATTTGCAACTCATGAGACCTTTGTCAGTATTAGGGTAGTTGGAGGGGAAAAATTGTATGTACATA
>NW_020954240.1:1455-3029 GCF_900497805.2 Vombatus ursinus
ACAGACAGACAGACAGACAGACAGACAGATAGATAGATAGATAGATAGATAGATAGATAGATAGATAGATAGATTGATTGATTGATAGATAGATAGATAGATTGATTGATTGAGGGCACAGGGTGAGTTGAAGATGAAGGGGTCATATCTGGAGAATAAAATTAAGGGATGAGAGAAGATTATACTAGGAGAAGGAAAAAGGGAGAGGCAGAACAGGGTAAATTATCTCACAAAAAAACAGAGAAGAAAAGACTTTTACAGTGGAGGGGAAATGGGGGAATGTGAGAGGGAATGAGTGAATCTTATTCTCATAGGATTTGGCTTAAGGAGGGGATAACATACACACTCAATTGGGTATGGAAATCTGTCTTATGCTACAGGATAATAGAAGGGGAAGGGGACAAGAGAGTAGGGGGATGATAGAGAAGATAGCAGATTGGGAAAGGGGGTAAACAGAAGCAAGTACTTCTGAGGAGGGTTAGAGTCAAAAGAAAGAACAGAATAAATGGGGGGTATGGGATAAGATTAAGGGAAATAGAGTTAGTTTTTCACAGCATATCTACTATGGAGGTGCTTTGCATAATTGCACATATATAAGCTATATTTAGTTGCTTGCCTTATCAATGAGGGTGGGTGGGGAGGGAGGAAGGGAGAAAATTTGGAACCCAAAGTTTTAAAAACACATGTTTAAAAAATGTTTTCACATGCAACTGGGAAATAAGAAATACAGGAAATGGGGTACAGAAATCCATCCTGCCCTATAGGAAAATTGAAGGGGAAGGGGATAAGAGAAGGGGGAAGAAATAGAAGGGAAGGCAGACTAGGGGAAGGGATATTCAGAATGCATGCCATTTTGGGTGGGGGGGAGGGGTGAGATGCGGTTAAAATTTGGAACTCAAAATCTTGTGGAAGTAAATGTTGATAACAAAAAAATTAGTAAAAATTACCATTTAAAAAAAGAAATTTTTGTCAAATGGTGAGTCTATACTCCCACAGCTTGGATTCTTGAGTGTATCAAACATTAAATTATTATGTTCATTCACTATTGTGTACCTAATCTATTCCACTGATCTATCACTCAAATTCTTAGCCAGTACAAGATTCTTTTGATGATTACCACTTTGTAATATAGTTTGAAACCTGAAACTGCTAAACCACTTCCATTCACATTTTTTCACTGATTCTTTTGATATTCCTGAATATTTGCTATTATTTTTCTAGTACTATGATTCTTTGGTTATCTGATTGCTATGGCACTGAATAACTAAATTAACTTAGGTAGAATTGTCATTTGTTATATTGACTTGGCCTATCCACCCATGAGCAATAAATATTTCTCCATTTGTCAAAAAAAAAAAAAAAGGAATGGGTGTTGTATTTTGTCAAAAGCTTTTTCCACATCTATTGAGAAGATCATGAGGTTACTGTTAGTTTTGGTGTTGATATGATAACTTGTTCTGATAGTTTTCCTAAAATTGAACCAGGCCTGCCTTCCTAGCATAAATCCTACCTGGTCATAGTGTTTTATTCTTGTGATAAGTTGCTGGAATCTATTTGCTAATATTTTAAAAAAA
>NW_020954241.1:0-20898 GCF_900497805.2 Vombatus ursinus
TCTCTTGCTTTGCTCATGCCTGGATCTGGGTCACAGTTCTGGGTGGCAATCCTGGGGCAAGGAGGAGCACTGGCATGGTGGAGCTTGTAGTGGCTGCATAGAGGAAACCCTCCTCACAGTTTCAGGACAGAACAGAGTGCTTGTGGTCACTCATAGAGCAGAGCACAAGTCAGGAAAGGAGTAAACGTAAACATCTTGCCCTTGATCATAGCACCTTGGAAGAACTGAAAATTTACAGGTCCCTAGAAGTATCTCTGAAAACAGATGCACAAAACCCCCAAGAACTTGGGACAGTATATTCTCCACACTGGAAACAGACCCCTACCTTAACAAAGTAACAAAGTATAACTCAAGTAATTGGCTGAGATCATGAGCAAGCAGTGCAAAAAGAGTCAGACTATATTATCTTACTTTGGTGACAAAGAAGATCAAAACATACTACCAGAAGAAGACAACAAAGCCCAAGTTCCTACATCTAAAACCTCCAAGAAAAATATGAATTGGTCCCAGACCACGGAAGAACTCAAAAAGAATTTTGAGAAGCAAGTAAAAGAAGTAGAGGAAAAACTGAGAGTGATGCAAGAAAATCATGAAAAACAAGTCAACAGCTTGCTAAAGGTGACCAAAAAAAATACTGAAGAAAATAACACCTTAAAAAGTAGCCTAACCCAAATGGCAAAAGAGGTCCAAAAAGTCAAGGAGGAGAAGAATGCCCTTAAAAGCAAAATTGGCCAAATGGAAAAGGAAGTCCAAAAGCTTACTGAAGAAAATACTTCCTTAAAAATTAGAATAGAGCAATTGGAAGCTAGTGGCTTTATGAGAAATCAAGGCACTGTAAAACAAATCCAAAAGAGTGAAAAAAATAGAAAACAATGTGACATATCTCATTGGAAAAACAAGTGACCTGGAAAATAGATCCAGGAGAGAGAATTTAAAAATTATTGGACTATTTGAAAGTCATGATCAAAATAAGAGCATAGACATCATCTTTCAAGAAATTATCAAGGAAAACTGCCCTGATATTTTAGAAGCAGGGGGCAAAATAGAAATTGAAAGAATCCACTGATCAGCTGAAAGAGATCCCCAAAGGAAAACTCCTAGGAATATTGTAGCCAAATTCCAGAATTCCTAGGTCAAGGAGAAATATTACAAGCAGCCAGAAAGAAACAATTCAAGTATTATGGAAACACAATCAGGATAACACAAGATTTAGCAGCTTCTACATTAAGGGTCTGGAGGGCATGGAATATAATATTCCAGAGGGCAAAGGAATTAGGATTACAACCAAGAATCATCTACCTAGCAAAACTGAATACAATCCTTCAGGGTAAAAATGGTCATTCAGTGAAATAGGGGACTTTCAAGCATTCTTGATGAAACAACCAGAGCTGAATAGAAAATTTGACTTTCAAATACAAGGCTCAAGAGAAGCATGAAAAGGTAAACAGAAAAGAGAAATCATAAGAGACTTATTAAGGTTGAACTGTTTTCATTCCTGCATGGAATGATGATATTTGTAACTCGTGAGTCCTTTGTCAGTATTAGGGTAGAGGGAGGGAAAAAATTATGTGTATGTACACGTAGATAAATAGATAGATAGATAGATAGAGGACACAGGGTGAGTTGAAGATGAAGGGGTGATATCTGGAAAATAAAATTAAGGGATGAGAAAGGATTATACTGGGAGAAGGAGAAAGGGAGAGGTAGAATGGGGTAAATTATCTCACATGAAACGGACAAGAAAAGGTTTGTACAGTGGAGGGGAATTGGGGGAAGGTAAGAGGGAATGAGTGAATCTTATTCTCATAGGATTGGGCTTAAGGAGGGAATAACATACACAATTGGAAATCTATCTTACCCTACAGGAAAATAAAGGGGGAGGAGGACAAGAGAGCTAGGGGATTATAGAGGGGAGGGCAGATTGGGGGAGGGGATAATCAGAAGCAAACACTTCTGAGGAGGGACAAGGTCAAAAGAGAGAATAGAATAAATGGGGGGTAGGATAGGATGAAGGGAAATATACTTAGTTTTTTACAACATGAAAAAAAAACATTTATTATATCATTAAAATAACCAATAAAATTGTAACCAGGTTTTTTTTTAATTAAAAAAAGAAAAAAAAGGAAAAGAAACAATAAACAATAACATTAAAAAAAATACAAGAATGGTCTGACCATGTTACTTCCATACTCAAAAAACTGATGGCTTTCATACTCTCTAGGATCAAATACCAACTTGTCTGTTTGGTGCTTAAAACCTTTCCCAATCTTGCTCCAGTGTACCTCTCCCAAGTAATATTTGGAAGAGGAAAGGGAATGAGCATTCATATAACTCCTACTATGTGCCTGGCACCGTGCTAAGTGCTCTATAATTATTATCTCATTTGATCTTCATAACATTTCCTCATTTTATAGTTGAGGACACTGAAAGAAACAGAGGTTAAGTGACTTGCCCAGGGTAACATAACTAGTAAATGTTGGAAGCCAGTTTTGAACCCCAGGTCAGCTAGGTGGTTCAGTAGATAGAACACTGGACCTAGAGTTGTAAAGACCTGAGTTCAAATTTGACCTCAGATACTTACTAATGGTGTGACCCTGAGTAAGTCACTTAACCTCTATTTGACTTAATCTACTGGAGAAGGAAATGGTAAACTATTTCAGTATCTTTGCCAAGAAAACCTCATGAACAGCATTGACGTGCTCTGGTCATGAAAAGTTAGACATGACTGAACAACTAAGCAAAAACAAGATTTGAACACAGGTCTTCCTGACCTCAGGTCTAGTGCTCTACTCACTGTGCTGCCTAGCTGTTTCAAATATTAACCTTGTCCATAAAGTCTAACATAATCACGTTACAGAGGAGTAGCATGTTTCTATAGTTAGTAGATGATTTTTTAGTAATCTGGAAAAAACCTAAATTTTACAGATCTTTCCCACTTCTCCTAGGGCTACCCCGGAAGTGGGGAGGGCTAGGAGGAGGTTCCAGAAGTAGTACAGGTGGATATCATAAATATACCAAATGATGTCAGATACGTCAAGGGGCCAGTGCTCTGAAGCAGAAAGACCAATTAGGAGGCCATTGAAACGTGAAACATCAAAAAGGCTAATATTGCCTAAATAATTCTTATCATCTCAAATGGAGAAAATTATCTTTGTTTTCTCCCTATTACAAACAAAATCCTGGATATCAGGACTGGAGAGCAGGGTCAACTTTTTACCTACACAGCCAAGCACAAATGACACATAGTCCAGCAAAACAAATTCCCGCATTAGCCATCTCCAAACATGGAGGTCTCTGCCTGCATTTTAAGTTCATGACCTCTCTGTCAGGAGGGAAGTGGCATGTTTCATCTTCATTCTTTTGGACTTATTGCTTCACACGGCATTGATCAGTGTTCTAAAAATCTTTCTTCCCCCCATAATGTTATCATCATGGCATAAATTTTTCTCTGAGTTCTGCTTTCTTTGCTCTGTGACAGTTCAGAGGAATCTCAGTTTCCTCTGGAATTATCTATTTCATCATTTCTTATGGCATGATAATATCCCAAGTGGAATAGACTTTCACCCAAAACCTTAAGCAGCCAATCTCAGTCAAGTTTTCCTTCAATGGTGACTCATTCTTAGTACTCTACCCCCCAGCCATGGTGATATTCACAAGTCAAGCTTCCATGGCCAAAGGGTAAGGAATAATGGAGTGGCTGAGTTAATAACCAAAGGTAAACTAATAACAGAAAAAATACTTACTATAGGGTAAGAAATTTCCAGAATACAATCCCAAAAGATGATAACTTTGTGCTGCTCACAGAAAAAATACATTGGTGTGGTCACAAGGATTCTGAGAATGGCTGAAAACTCTGATAACAGAATCAAAGAAAGCGATAAGAATAGAATGAGAGCTCAGAATTAGCACTGGGAAACAGGAAGATTGATCAATAGTTATGTTCAAAAAAAAATGAAGAAAACAGAACTCAAAAAGTCAATGTGAAAACAAGAAATAGCAGGGCCAGAAAAAAGAAATTTGAAGAAAACATGAGATGTCAACCATCAAAAGCAACTTACATGAGAGAGAAGAAGCATGGAGTAATAATCTTAAGGGCTACATACAATTTGCTTTTTTAAGTTTTTTTTTCCCTAAACTTGAACACTAAAAAAGAACATTTCTATAACAGAATAATACAAAAAGTGAATTTTATTTGAAACTATGAATCTCCATTACATAGTGCTTGGCACATAGCAGGCACTTAAAATGTTTATTGACTGATTTTTTTAATTGATTATTAAATATATAATAAATTTCACACATGACTTTCAAAATTGTCTTATTCATTTCTGTTTCCTTCTGAGCTTCTTTCTGTTTTCTTTTGTGCATTTCAAAAAAATGTTTCAGGGGCACCTAGTTGACTTGGTGGATAGAACACTAAGCCTGGAGTCAGGAAGACCTGAATTTAAATACCTTTTTAGACACTTACTAGAGGTGTGACCCTGGACAAGCCACTTAACCTCTGTTTGCCTCAGTTTCCTTATCTGTAAAATGTGGATAATAATAGCACCTACCTCCCAGGGTTATTGTGAGGCTCAAATGACCTAATAATTATAAAGTATTTGTTATATAGTAACTGTTACATAAATGTTATTATTATTACTTCAACCAAGGCCCCCATTTTAAAAGTGAGGAAGCTGAAATTCAAGGGTGTCTTGCAAGGCAATAGGTAACAGAGCCAAGATTGGACACCACTTTCTGACCTAAAATACAAAATCCCTTAGAGTAGTAGTCTGTAAATAAGGAGAGACATAAACAAAATAAGGCCTGAGAGGCTTTCCAATCAAATTCACATCCTAACAAGAATTCCCTCTTAAGCATATACTAGAAAAGATATCATTCAACCTTTCTTTGAAGACTTCTAGTGAGAGAAACCCCCATTAGCTACCAAGCCCTGCTATTCTATTCAGAGAGTTAATTGTTAGGAAATTGTCCTTATGATAACCCTGAATTTTCCTCTTTACAGATTCCATCATTACTTCTAATTCCAGCTTCTAGGTCCAAGCAAAAAAATCTAATCCCTCTTTCCATATGACAACTCTTCAAAAACTTAACGACAGCCATCATGTCCCTCACTGTTTTCTTTTCTTTCAGCTAAACCTCCTCGTTTCTTCCAACTGATTCAGACATGGGATGATCTTGAGAGCTTCCAACATATCCTGATTGCCCTCTTTTGGGCCCTCTGTAGCTTATCAACAGTCTTCCTAAATATTATTTCCAGAATTATACATGAAGGAAGGGGATAAGCAAGTGCCTACTGTTGCCAGACATTGTGCGAAGTGCTTTGCTAATATGACCTTATTTGATCCTCATGACAACTCTGTGAGGTAGGTGCTATTATTATCCCCATTTTACAGATCAAGAGCTCTCCCAGGGTCACACAACTACTACGCGTCTGAGGACAGATTTGAACTCAGCTCTTCCTGACTCCAGGCCCACCACAAAACTCCAAATACAGAGACCAAAGAGCAGCAAAAATACTGTCTACCTAGCTCTGCGCACCATGACCCATTCAGTCATTTTTTTCAGTTGTGTCTGACTCTTCATTACCCCATTGGGGATTTTCTTGGTAAAGACACTGGAGTGGTTTGCCATTTCCTTCTCCATTACTTCTTCATCACATCCTTCTCCATTACATCCTTCTCATTACAGATAAGGAAGCTGAGACAAACAGGGTTAAGTGATTTGCCCAGGTCACACAGCTAGTAAGAGTCTGAGGCTGGATTTGAACTCAGGTTTTCCTGACTTCAGGCCCGGTGCTCTATCCACTGCTTGCCTTAATTGTCAATGCCCCATTTAAGGCAGCCTAAGGTCATGTGGGTTTTGTTGGTCATTCTGCTGATGCATACTGAGCTTGCAGTCTCCAAGAGAATTGTCAGATGAACTGCATAGCAGCTAGCAATCCTCATCCTGCAGTATGGCTGACCTTAAACCTGGTAGCCTCTGGACCCTTCTTTCTCATTCCAATCTTGGATGAAGCATGTGCTTGAGCAGGTATCAAGGCAGCAGATTTCTGTGACTGTTCAGCAGTGTCATTCTAGAGGAAGCAAATGCTGAAGCAGGCAATGATGAACACTCAAGGGCCTGTGACCTTTCTACCTCCTCACTGGGGTAGAGCAGTGGGGATCCATGACTGATGACATAAGGCTTTGTTGTGTTGTCCTTTTCTTCTTTTCTTGGGAGGATTTCTTCCCTCTTTTTTTTCAATTGTTGACCTTTAACACATTTTCTCATTGTTTGAGATCATTTTAGAGCAGCCGAGTTTAGATGGAGATTCACATGTTGAGTCTCTTTTTTTTTTCTAGAAGCCAGATAATTTTACTGCAAACATTCCATATATATGACCACAACACAACTTTCTTATGCATACATATGGTCCTGCTTCAAAGAGAGCATACAGATGATGCAGTGCAATATAGTGTAGAGAGAACTGTTGTCAAAGTTAGGAAGGTCTGGATTCAAGTCATGCCTCTAACAAGGTACTGGCTATTGGACTGACTACTCTGGACAAGTCTCTAAGACTCTAAGTTTCAGAGAAGTTGTCTATTTGCATTGAGAGAGAGAGTTTTCTCACTGGATATTCTCTATACCAATGACATCACAAGTCTGGTACTAAAATAATAATACACACTTATTAAGCACTTACTAGGTGTCAGTCACTGTATTAAGATCTGAGATTATAAAAAGAAGCAAAAGATAATTCCTGTCCTCAAAGAGGAATCTAATGGAATGATAAAAATAGAACAAAATAATAAAATAGAACAAGACAAATAATGTACATGAATACCTTTTCAATCAAAATAAGCCTGACATGATGTCGATAACAGTTACTGTAAAAGATTATTCTACTTGGTAATTGAACTATCTCAACGCTGTTTCTAAGAAAGAGAAAGCTACAGACACATTTAAGGTAGTAGACATACAGATGAAGATAAACTGGAATTAAATAATTTGTTTTTTTTAAAGTACAGAAGATTTTGCTCCTGTAAATAATTATTGATTACTCCATGGCTTTCTTACATGTCATTAATTAGTTACTTGAAAATTGAGAAAATAACTGTGTGCACCATAACTGTATATTAAATTAAGTAAATCTTTACCAAACTTTTAAGCAAATAGCATTTTTTTACCAAATCTACATAATAAAATAATTTCATAATTACTGGTGATACATTGGTCATTTGCAACAATTTGTTTATTTGGAAAAAGTAGTATATTAATCAAGAATTTCGATTTTATTTTGATCTTTAGACCCATCAAATAAATATCAGAAAAGGCTTTTTCAATCCCATTTATAGAATATTTCTCTTTCTAGTCAATCATGGTTGATCATTTTAATAATTTCACAGCTAATAAATATATAACCTACGCTGGACAAATATAAAACACCATACCAATGGTATCATATGAAATTTTTGTAAACTGCCCTCATTTAAGTTATAATAATAACAATAGCTAACATTTATAAAATGCTTACTGTGTGGTAGGCACTGTGCTAAATGCTTTGCAATTATCATCTCATCTGATTGTCTTAAACTTTGCTTCTATCTCATTATGAAGCATCACTACTGAGCAGCTGCTCTATATACACTTGTAAATTGATTGAAGGCAAAAGGTAGTCCATTAACTAAACTGAGAGCTTAAAGGGATTCAGATTTTTTCCCTCCCCCATCCCCTACCCAATTCAAAATTTTTCTCCTTAAAAATTGAAATTCTTTCTAAATAAGTTACTTTCCTATGTGGAATTTGGCACCTTTATGGATTTTCTGTACACCAATTAGGTATCACTGGTGATGCCGGCCAGCATTCCCTTACTACCAGATGGCTCATCAAATCAGGACACTGTCCCCTAGTTTGATGGCTTTTTTTTAATAGTTTGATTATCCATGGTGCCTTGTCTGTTTGTACTTTCTTCCATTGGTCCAGAGTATTAATTTTATCCAAAAAAATCTTCATATCAGCCAAAAAGAAAGCAAATGAGAAGTGTTCTTATTTTCTGGTAAAAAAAAAAAACGTAGGCCAGGCCAGAATAGGCCAGGCTAGACTAGGTTAGGCCAGGCCCAGGTAGAATACGATGGAAGAACCATCACACATTTTAAAAAAGTATAAATAATTTACATAAGTTCATACCAAGAATAACCAAGTAGTTTTCATAATGCTTCTTCTGTTATTGCCAATTACTGATAAAATCAGTAATTGGCAATTACATTAGCAGGAGGTTCACATCTCCATCCCACCCCCCCAAAAAAAAGGAAGAAAAGGAAAGAATTTGTACATTGTTTGCTATATCAGAGGTGTTAAACACATGGTCCAGCTGCACACCACTCCAGTAACTTGAACCAGATTAAAATGTAACTAGGAAATATTTAACAAAACAAATAATAGCTCAATAAAATATAGATAACATTATATTTTAAAACTAAGTCAATATACTGCCTTATGTATGGATTAGTGGCTCCCATTCTGACACCAGTGCTATAGGACACCTTTGTAGGTGTTAATATCAAATTGAAATAATATATAGTGATTACCTTTTGTGTTTATTATTGTGGTTGGTGCTAGGAATATAGAAATTTTAAAACGACAAAATCCCTGCCCCCAAGGAATATTTAGTCTAGTATTTGGAATAAGACATAAATACAAATAATTGTAATTTTATAAATTTGTAAATTTATAAGTTTGAAAATAAGTGGTAGAGGTTCAAAGAGGGAAGGATCACTTATAGCCTGAAGGACCACGGATGATTTCATAGCAGAAGTAACAACTAAGTTGACTCTTGCAGAAGGTAAAGGGTAAAGACCAATTCACGTATGGGGAAAAAGAAGAGAACGTGATAGGGAGACAGTAAATTGGGGGGTTTATAAAATAAGGTTGGCAGGGTAGGTGAGCAGCAAATGGATGAAGGTTCTCTTGAATGCTAGACTAAGGATTTATTTTTGCTTACAGTCTTTCAAGGTTTTTGTGCGAGGAGAGAATTAGTCAGACATTTACATGAGAATTTTTACTTGGGAAGCCATGTGAAAACAGGGTGTAGAATGGAGAAACTGGAGACAGGAAGATAAGCTAGAAGTCCAGGAAATAGTCAAGGCAAGAGATTATTAGGATCTAAATTAGGTGATAGCAGTGAAAGATATGAGACATAGTGTGAAAGTAGAATTGCTTGGACGTGGGAACTAATTCAATGCATCGGTGGAATTGACTACCAAAATAGGGTAGTTAGGAGTAGGAGCCACTACTATGGTAAGGAAGATGGTGAATTTAGTTTTGTCCACATCAAGGTTAAGGTATTGCTTTGATATAAAGGTCAATATCTCTCCAACAGCTAGTAGGAGATGTGAGACTAGATCTCTTAGGTAGATTAGATGTTCAGACAAATGAATCTGTATAGATTGGGTAATCATCTATGCAGAGGTGCTAATGAAATCTGTAGACAAATGCCTAGGGAGTGATCATAAAGACAGAAGACCAATGAGGCTGATGATAGCTAAGGAGATGTTCATAGGGATAGATGAGAGGGGGACCTAATTTAAGACATTGGGGATTAATCATGGAGAGAGGTGAAGAACTAGGAGAAAGCAGTGCAACAGAAATAATGGGGGAAAGAAATGTAGGAGAAGTGGTCAACAGTGTGAAGTGTTGTAGAGAGATCAAAGATGATAAGGACTGAATAGAAACTATTTAATTTGGCAATTGAGATATCATTGACATTCTTGGAGAAAAAGAGTTTCAATAGAGTAGTGGGAAAACATAGCCAAGGACAGGGCCCTGATCAGGTAGTGAGCATTCTCTTTCCAGAAGTTTGCCTTCAGCAATAAAGGGGAAGAAAGAGAGACAATTGTGACTTGAGAGCATAATAGGGACGAGTGAAGGTTTTTGTTTGTTTGTTTTAGGTTTTTAAAACAAAGGAAAACTGAGGAAAGTTCATATGCAGAGAGAAAGGAAGTAAAGTAGAGGAAGCAATTGTAGATTTAGGAGACAGATTAGATCAGGGATTCTTAATCTTTTTTTTTTTTTTGGCATGGATTTCTTCTGCTATTATCTGGCCAAATGGGCATCTATCCTTAGAATAATGTTTTTAAATGAATAAAATAAAATACATAAGATTACAGTGGACAAAAGATGTAACCCCCTCCCCCATCCATGTGCACTGAACCCTTAAGATTTATCCTCACTTGTGGAAAAGTGAGGGAGGTGACTGTGGACCTCAGGTTAAGAACCTGTGGATTAGATTAAACGATGGAATGTAAAAGAACAAGAAATTGTAGACATCAGAAAGATAGAGATAAACATTGGAACAAAGTGAACATCCTTGAGTTCCATTTGCATGTAGTAACTCATGTTTCTTAGTTGTAGATGGGTGTGTTTTAAAGAGTAACTCACAAATGTGCCACATGGAAGTAGATACAAATTAAAGTCTAAGCATTGCAAGGTTTGAATGATTGTTTTATGGTCAAATCACAGAATTTGAGTGTAGAAGACCCCAAATGGGGTCATGAAGAGTTCGACATGACCAAAACAACTCAACAGCAGCAACAACAAAGGTACCTTGGAGACCATCTAACCCAACCCATTCACAGGTGGAACCCCCAAATTATTTATGCAACAAGTAGTCATCTATCCTTTACTGGAGGACTTGCAACGAAAGGAAACATACCCCATCCAGAGGTAACCCATTCCACTTTAGGAAGTTTTTCCCGACCTCAAGCCTAAATTGGCTTCTATATTTTTCTCCCATTGCTTCTGGCACTGTCCTATGGGGCCAATGAGAATAAATCCAATTCCTTCTTTACATGACAGCCCTTTGAATACCTAAAGAAAACTATCATATCCCTCCAAGTCTTCTCCAAACTAAACATGCCCAGTTTCAACCAATGCCCACATGTCGTGGATTTAATTACTTTTGGTGGACCTCCTTTGCTTATGAATGTCCTTCTTAAACCATAGTACCCAAAAGTGAACACAATGTGTCAAATGTGGTCTTATATGGGAAGATAACAGTGGGATTATCAACTCCTTATTCTGGGAAGCTATGAACCTTAATGCAGCTACATCACACTATTAACTCATACTGAGCTTGAAATCCACTGAAAAAAAAAATCTTAGAGACTTTTTGCAACCACCAATGTCTAACAATACTTTTCCTATATTACATTTTTGAAGTTGTTTTTGTACCCAAAGTAAGATTTTACATTTTTTCCTATTGAATTTCATCTTATTAGATCCAGCCCAATGCTCATGACTATCAAGATCCTTGTGGATCCTGACTCCATCATCCAGTGTGTTATCTCTTATTTCCAGCTTGATGTCACCTGTGAATTTAATGAGCGTTATCATTTATGTTTTTAGCCAAGCCATTGACAAGAAAAAGGTCAAATAACTGATCCCGGAGAATATTCCACTGGCGACCTCCTGACATGTTGATGTCATACCATTGCATTCTTTGAGTTCAGCCATCCGTATGATTGAATTAGCATCTAATGCATATTTTCTATCTTTTCTATAAAAATAGTATTAAATGTTTCATCAAAAGTTTTGCCAAAATCTGGGTAAACTATATCTCATGGCATTCCCTTCACCTATTAGTTTAGAAATACTGTCATAAAAGGAAACAGAACTAACTTGGCCAGATAATAGCAGAAGAATTCCATGCCCCCCCCCAGAAAAAAGATTAAGAGTCCCTGATCTAATCTGTCTCGTAAATCTACAATTGCTTCCTCTACTTTACTTCCTTTCTCTCTGCATATGAACTTTCCTCAGTAATAACCTTTAAGTTGATGCTACCATTGTTGTTGTTGTCTGTGTTGTTTTTCCGGTCCTAACGAAAGCCAGAGTCAGAGAAGTTTTATGATGATGTCAAGAAAAGCCACAAAAAATTGGGGGAAGTGGAAGAAAGAGAATGAATAATACAGTTAAACGTACTTTAATTCAGTCTAAATAATGTGATTTTGATTTCAGAGATAACAGCTAACATTTGTGTCATGCCTTAAGGTTTGCAAAGTGCTTTACATATGTCATCCCATTTGATCCTCACAACAACCCTGGGGGGTAGATGTTACCATTCTCTTGCTTTTACAGATGAGGAAACTGAGGCTGACAGAGGTGAAGTAACTGGCCTGGGGTCACACAGCTAGTCTGAGGCAGGATTTGAACTCATCTTCTTAATTCTGACTCTGGCACTATATTATGCCACTTGGAAAAAAATTTAAAATATTTTTAAAGCAAATTAAGAGAAAATGCATTCTATTTTTCCTTGCCAAGATAGCTGGGTTACTTCAAGAACTGATGAAGTCATCAACACCTAAGGCAGAAAACAGAATGTAGTTCTTGCTCTGTTTGATATGTTAGTGACATTAACTGTAATAGGGAAAAGCCACATCACTGCTCTTAGGCCTGCAACGCACAAAATAATTTCACTTACTTTTAAGCAAAAATATTACAGTGGTAAACACTCTTGATGAGAGTATAACTCCCTCCGTCATGTTTTGTTTAATAGCAGTAACACAAACTTATGTTATCTAATCTCAATAGGCCCTTACCTCATTGCCTAATTGAGTCCCACCCCACGGAGTCTATTCTAAATCTTACCTCATATTTTACCAAGAAAATTGAGACCATTCATATAGTAAGTTCCTTCTTTGTCTACATCTCAAGATGCCTTGACCTCATCCCTCATTCTCTCCCTCTTTACTCCAGTCTCTAATGAAATCAAAGGTGACTCTTCTCACTGGACTCAGCCTCTACAATATCTGTGACCTCAGCCCCTCCTGTTTCCTCCAGGAGATTAACTCCATAATCATCCCCCATTTGTAATCTTCAACATTTCCATATATACTGATTCCTTCCTTGATGACTAAGAACGTGCCAAATTTTCCCCACTATGAAAAAAAGATTCATTAGACCTCAATATGTCCTCAAACAAGCTTCCTCCCCTACGCTGTCAAAGTAAAAAACAAACAAACAAAAAAAACACTATACACGTTGCCTTTGTGTCCTCTCACTTCTCAATTCTTTGTATTATTCTCCCTGACCGTGAGTATACCCCCAGGGCTCTGTCCCACACCCTCTTCGTTATAAACATGTTGGCAAATCTTTTTCATTTAGTGTTATTTGTATTCATTTCCCCCCTTCAATGCTTTTTCATTGTTCTGTGAGACAGGTGGTATAGTAGATAGAGCGCTTGACCTGTTTCAGACATTTACTACCAGTGTAACCCTGAACAAATCACTTAACTTCTGTTTGTTTCAGTTTCCCCAGCTATAAAGTGGTTATAGTTCCCTAATATTGAAATAAGCCTACATTCCTGGTACAAAGTCAATCTGATCACAGTGAGTAATCTTTTTTAATATGTTTTAATTTAATAATTTCATATTCAATACTTTACATTCATTAGAGATATTGGTCTATAGTTTTCTCTCTCTGATTCATCTTTTCCTGGTTTAGCTATCAGTACCAAATTTGTCACACAAATGTTGTCAGGGTACTATATTTTCCTGTTTTTATAATCAATTTATGCAAAGATGTAGTTTATTATTCTTTGAATATTTGCTAGAATTCCTTTGTAAATTCCCAAATAGGACTAAAGAGATTCCTTCTAGAAAAGATCTCATTGTATAAAGTAGTAGATAGCAGGTACATAGGGCAGCTATTTATTTTCTCCTCCACTGAAGAAGTATTTAAAACACAGAAGATCCATTCTGTGAATTAGCAGAGATGTATCTAACGAGCAAGGTTTCATGAGCAAGGTTAGATCCTAGTAACATCACACTGAGTGTCATTATTTTTCAAACTCCACAGGAATATTTGTTGCCTTCACTTTGGTAACTTCCTTGCTCCCTTCTCCTCAGAGGTTAGGTTCTGAAATGCTTCAGGGAGCCCTAAATTCTTACTAAAGCAGTGGCCTTTATTTCCCCACAACACACAGCTTCTGGCTCATTACCTCTTTGCCAAAAAGGAAGTAATCTAAGCGTACCTTAAATATCCTACGAGGCTTATGAAAATCAAACACTTCCCCTCACCCCCAACACATGCACACATACATTTTCTCCTCCTGGATTAGCTCTCAGTTCAACTGAGCCAAATAAATATCTTTCATCTTTCAAAGAGGAATTCCTACTCACTCCTATCTGACCATTAGGCAAAACACATCAAACAGCTTGGTTTCAGTTTTTGTTTCTGTTTTTTGTTACTCAACAAGCTTGTTTTATTATTTTATTGTATTTTTATTATTATTTATTTATTATATTATTATAATATATAAAACAATATAGTTAGAATATATATATATATATAAATATCTATTAATAATTTATTATTGTGTTTTATAGTCTTAGGAGTGAAAATGAACACTTAGGAATAAATTAAAACTTTCAGAGTCCTAGCTGCTTATAGTTCTGTGTCTTCTTATGTCAAGACCCCTAAGCCTGTTCTTTGTCTTCTCTGTGACCTCTATTCCCTCCACCCCTCAATTAGTTCCCAAGTCATCCTACTCTGGATACACTCTCCTCCCTTCTTTATCTCATCTCCTTGGTGAACCATGTGGTTGTTTGGTTGATTCAGTCTTGTTATGACTCTTCGTGACCCCATTTACGGTTTTCTTGACAGAGATACTAGAGTGGTTTGCCATTTCCTTCTCCAGCTCATTTGACAGATGAAGAAACTGAGGCAAACAGGGTTAAGTGACTTGCCCAGGGTCACACGCTAGTGTGTGAGGTCAGACTTTAATTTGGGTCTTCCTGACTCCTGGCCTGGCACTCTACCCAGTGTACCACCCCGCTGACACCGTCCTTCACCTTTGATTCTCTTGCCCCCTTGCCCGTCCTATTATTGATCATGCCTTTCTAAGCTCCAACTCTGGATTACGTTCATCATCATCCTCCTTCACTTCTATTTATACACTGCCAAATGGAGGTAGAGGAAATCACTAAACATTGCTGACTGGGCCCACTACAATTTATGTTACCTGATGTTAACTGGGCCCTCCCTGAAGCAAGGCAAACTCTATCCCACTGTCCCAAGATCTTCCAGACCTGATCTCTCCTTAAGCATCACACCGTACCCTCTCCCCTCACACTATCAGGTGAGGGTCTCAACGCCTACATCACTGAAAAACCAATACCAATCCACAAAAGCTTCCTCTTCAGCTCTTCCCTATTTTGAATCACTCGGATATGTTCTTTCATAACGTCTTCCTTCACTGTGGACTTAGATGACAAGGCAGCCCTTTTCTTTACCGAGGCAAATTCCTGTACATGTGGAGGTGATTAGCAGTCATCGAGTTAATGAACGCCAAAAAGGAGGAGTGACGTGGTCAGATCTGCGCATTAGGAAGATCGCTTTAGCAGCTGAGTGGAGGATGGACTGAAGTGGGAAGAGACCAACCAGCAGGGACATTCCTTACCATTACTGATTGTCTGGGCCAGTAGTAAAGAACCCAAAACAGAAGAGGCAGCCAAGGACTTGAGGTCCAATCTCAGGCTTTGCCTAGGCAAACATATGTTCTTGCTATCATGTCCACGCAATCAACATTACTATACATGAGATGGAGAGAAGAGAAATCCCCCATCTCTTTCACAAGCAGTACCAGTGGAGAGCTGGTGTTGATTGTCTCCCCCTATGAAAAAAGAGGCTGAAAACAATATTTCTTTGCTCCTTAGAGCACATAGAGGGGAGCCTCTTTCTAGCTTTGTCACCAATCATCTTTGACATAATTTCCAGTCACAGGGACACACACAGACCAATCAGAAGTCATTGGTCATACACATCCATTAGCAAGAGGTGTGAGCACGTGCCCCACTGGGAGGGACAGACACATATTCTGCTCCACCATTTCCAACTTTATTTTCATGTTTTACTACAATTATTGTTAGTGTAGGGGAGTCAATAGGGCATAGTGGATAGTGAGCCGACTTTAACACCAGGAAATCCTGATATATACTAGCTGTCTGATCCAGGGCAAATCATTTAATTTCCTAGTGCTCCAGCTAACTAAGAGTTGGCTACCATGTCATCTAATTCCATAGTAATGAAAGAGATAAGCAGAGAAGCTGCCAACCTACATCGGAAAAGTTAATTTTCTCACCTAGTTCTCTATAACACAAGTCAAATCACAAGTCAAGTCCCTATCACCTATTATTAGCTTAATTCAATTTCCACAAGCATTTATCAAGTACAAACTATGTGGCAAGTCTTGGGTAGGTTAATATCCCATATATGCCATATCCCATATGTACATATCTTTGTGTATATGTATACGCGCACACACACACACACACACACACACACACACACACACACAAGATGGCGCTTGAATTGAACCTTGACTGGAGAAAGGAGTTTGAAGAGGTTAAGATGAAGAGGGAGAGCATCGCAGAAATGTGGGATACCCTGTGCAAAAGTACAGGAATTGGAGATAGAATGTCAAGTATGGGATGCACCAAGAACTTTTTATTAGTAAATAAAGTGCATGAAAGGAAGTAATGAATAATCAGTCATCAAACAGAGGCAGAAGCCATATTGTGAAGGACTTAAAATACTAAGGAGAAGCATTTGTATTTTATACTAGAAGCAATTGGGAGCTACTGAAGATTCTTGAGAAAAGTGGCAAGGTTTAACTTGTGCTACACATAAATCTTTTTTTTTCAGTTACGTAGAAGATGGATTACAGAGGGGAAGTGTTTGGATGGATGCAAGGAAACTGGTTAGGAGGTTATTGTAATAGTGCTTACAAGAGTGACGAGGATAATGTGAGGTGAATGAAGGGCATAGTTGGGGGAGATATTGTGGAGTTAGAACTAAAGCAATTTGGCAGAGATATGAGAGATAAGGATGAAGAGTTGAAAGGGACTCAGGGGCAAAAGTGGGTGATTATTTACGTCTATAAAATTATTTACAATTACAATTACAAAACACTTCCATATACATTATTTCATTTATTCTTCACAACTTTATTTCAAGGATTTGTGGTTTACTTGGTATGGGCACCAGTTATCTTTCCCTGGTAGAAATCAGTACCTACTTATAACTTAGGAATCAACTTTCAGGCTATGGTTTATCAAGTTCTTTACCTAACTGGCATCCAATCTTCTCCAAATATAGAAAGGCCAGACTTTTGTTTGTCTGGTTTGGTTTTTGCAGGGGGAGACAAATGGGGTTGAGTGACTTGCCCAGGGTCACACAGCTATTAAGTGTCTAAGGTGAGGTTTGAACTCATGCCCTCCTGACTTCAGAACAGGTGCTCTATACTCTTTACCACCTAGCTGCCCCCAAGGCCAGCTTTAAGATGAAAGACCCACAATTCATTTCAGAGTCTGCTCTTAACACCTCTCCAGCTTCATAGACTCTGCTAAACCATATGCTTCACTGGCATATCACCCATATGGGACCTCCTCCATACCAGTGTGATATATCCTAGAAAAACCTTAGTAGATAATGCATTATTTTTCTCATTTAAAGGAAACTGAGGCTCAGTGGTCACATAGCTAATTAGATGAAAATGATGACCCAAAGTTACACAGCTAATTAACTGGGAAAGCTGAGACTGAGACACAGGTCTCTCTGACTTTATGTTCAATGCTCCTGACACTACCATTCCACCACGGCAAATGTAGATATGTGAAGTCAATAGAGACGTGGATTCAGTGAGAACATACAAGTAGATTTGGAAAATGCTTATACTAAAGCGCTAAATAGTAATAGTGTGGTAGTGCTCTGTAAATAGTAGAATTAGAAGGATGAAAAATGGAACATCTTAAAATAAGTCTTGTGAAGTAGTGACCAGAGGGAGAAGAAGAAATCCAGTATTCAGACATTGAACATTCATCCAAGTTGAAACTGATACAAATATCAACAAGGTGATAATGAAAATTGTCCAATCTCTCCTGTACCATGGGTTCAGATCCTAGTCCCCACCATAAAACAGCTGTGTGAACATGTTCGAATCAATTAGAATCATCAGGCCTCATTTCCTCATCTGGAAAAGAGGGATAGTGGCATTAGATATCTCTAAGGGGTCTTGCAAAGAAAATACTTTGTAAGTAGTAAATTGTTGTCTCAGTACCTAGTATAGTGTCTAGTACATAGAAGGTGTTTAATAAATGGCTATTGATTGATATTAACATGAAGTTTAACATGATATTAACACGAATCTGTGCAGATAGATTTTCATTCTTCCTATTTCCTACTGAAATTCACCTGAAGATAATTCATTCAAAGACCTGTGAATATTGATCACGTTTCTCAGTTCATTGTCCTTTTTTTTTTTTTTACAGAGGAGTATGCAGTGGGAAATGCCTTTTGAAATTTCTCCCAAGAATTTATCAACATCTTGGATTTATAATACTTGGATTATGGAGTACAGAGTTAGCTGAGTTTTATTAGCATGTTGTCATTTGGACAAAGATTTTTAAAATGTATCTTCCAGTAATAGGCGTAGATGTGTTTTATTATAGACATACATATTACAGTTCTTTTAGCTAAAATCATCATTAATGATATTGGCTTTGTAAAGGGCAGACAATTCAAACTGAATAACAACCATAATACAACAAGTTTGAAAAATAAAGTAACTAAATTCACTTCACTTCAGATATTGTTAAGCAGCAGAAGTTGTGGGTGTGGATTATGGGATTTGTTTGAAAGGATTTGACACATTTCTTTCAAAATGAAAACAACTGTCTGCATTTGTGTTTTTGATTAGTCTTCAGAGAGGTTAATTTAACTTAAAGCAATTCTTGTGATTTGGTCAACAATTAATTTTAAAATTATGCTTGTGTTATTTGTAGGAGTTGAAAAGAATGAGAAACAAATGAGAAAGAAAAATAAAAACAGATGGCCACAATGATGTATGCAATACTTAAGCATGTTTATCTTCATATCTCCCTCAATGCTTACAATGGGATTTAGAGCAGTAGAGGGAACTAAAATTGGTACAGAAAGCTTGACTTGGAGATTCTGGGGCATATTTTGAGTCCCTCATCAAGAAATTGGAATTTGATCATCAACATGTCATTATAATGAAATGCAGCCCTCAGATTATTATGCTTTTAGCATATGGGGTAAGATACCCTAAAGTGCATTTCTAAGAGTAATTACTTTTCTCTATGCAACAGGGCTTCCACCCCATAGAACATGTGTAGGATTTAACCTTCAGGGGTATGCACTGGGTTGCCCTGGCTACTTCTGGGAAAACATGTGCTTACCTCTGAAGAACTTATTGCTTTGGGATTACAGCAAACCCAAGTGATCCTTCAGTTCCCTACCCCGTAAAGGCTGAGAGGCTTCTGCCACAAGACTGAGACTTTGAAAGCACATGACTCAAGGATCAGTTGCCCTTTGATGACACGGAGAAGTCTAGAAATATGTTTTACCATCCTAAAAGAGATCCGTAACCTGAGCATTTCAAATGCCACTGCTAGATGTGTTAGGGACCCTGTGACCAGAATGAAAATTCTGAAAAATTTGTAATGTTATTAAGCTGTGAAAAAGCTTCATTGAATAGAACTGGCCCCTAAGTTTCCACACGTGGCATTGTCCTTTCCTCTTCACTCATAGTAACCTTGCATGTCCAATTTATTGTGAAGCCTTGTAATTTCTACCTTGTCTTCTCTCCTGACCCTTATCCCCTCACTCCTAGACTATCACAATAGCCTTCTAGTTGGTGTCCATGCTTCAAGTCTTTTCTTATCCCAATCCATCCTTCACTTATTTGCTGAAGTTATCTTCTTAAAGTGCAGGTTTGACCATTTTCCTCTCCTATTCAGTAATATCTAGTGCCTCCCTAGTGTCTGCAGGATCAAATACAAAATCCTCTGTTTGACTTTTAAATACCTCTGTGATGTGGCCCCTTCCTGTCTTTCTAGTCTTCTAGTACTTCATTTCCTATGATCTGGGGATACTTGTCTCCTTGTTATTCCTTGCATAGATCCACATCTCCCTACTTTGTTGCCTTTCCAATGGCTCTCCTTCATCCCCAGAATGCTCTTCCAGTTTACCTTCACCTCTTGGCTTCCCTGATTTCTATCTATCAAGACTCAGTTCAAATTCCACCCACTGCTAGTGTCTTCCCTCTGAGATTACCTCCCATTCACATTGTGCATATATCTTGTATGTACAGTTGTTTGTATGTTATCTCCTCCATTTAAAATGGGAGCTCCTTGGGGGCAGAAACCATGTTTTTGACAACTCTTGGTGTTCACAAGAAACACAACTTAACAGATGGAAAGCTACCCCATGCCTAGTTATAGAGAGGGTGGGCAACTGTTCACAGAATGGCCTCAGAGACTGGGGACAGACCTGTGAGGCCAATTCCCCACAACTGCTTAGGGTCCGTAGACGAGATTTGAGACTTCCTAATGAGTAGGCAAAGGCTGATGGACAATTACCTTAGTAGACATAAAGGGAGAGAAAGACTACCTATCAATTGTGCAAAGATTCATAGCCTTAAAAAAAAAGCTTTTATAAAGAGTTATTTGCTTCTGAGAGTTAGCAAGAACCTTCCATTGAATGTGCAAACATTGTGAGAGATGAGAGTTAGCAAGATCTTCCATTGAATGTACAAACATTCCCTTCCCCTTCCTCCCATCTAGATAAGTGGTACAGTTGAGAGAGCACTGGGTCTCTAGTCAAGAAGAACTGAGTTCAAATTTGGCCTCAGACAATTAGGAGTTGTGTGATCCTGGGCAATTCACTTAAACTCCTCCCTAAGTTTCTTCAACCCTAAAAATGGAGGAAATAATAGTACCTACTTCCCAGGATTAAATGAGAGAATGCTTGCAAAGTACTTAGCATTGGGATTGACACATAGTAGGCCTTTAGGAAATGCTTTTTTCCTTCCTTCTTTCCTTCCCTCCATCCCCCCCCCCC
>NW_020954242.1:0-51194 GCF_900497805.2 Vombatus ursinus
TATACAACTGAAATTTGATGACTGTGATCCCATTGTGATATACCTCAGTGACATAGCTCCATTGTGGTATAACTCAGAGGTGGAGACAAGGAGAAAAAAATGACAACTTCTAACCTGGCAATAGAGACAGCTCTGTTACCAGCAGTGGCCACCACCGTATCACCACACCTACAGCCAAGCATTTTCAAGTCAATGAAGTGATATTTAGTATGTCTAACAGTTTCCATGAGATTTTGGGTTCAAAATCATGGTGTTTCAATGCAAATGAACTAAAATTCAATTACTTCTGGGGATGGGATTTTATTGAGATATTGTCTGGAGGTTAAAATAAGGACAAAAGCTGGGAACTAAAAACTAATAATAACAAATAATAACTAACAACTCATAATGCTGATCTAACACAGTGACATAACTATTGTGATATACCTGACATGGAGAAACAAGGAAAAATGGTAACTAATAATAAAAATGCTATGGAGCAACTAACAAGGATATAACTCAGTGATGTAACTCGATTGTGTTATAACTCAAATGTTTAAACAAGGAAAAAAGGCAGCTAGTAGACACAGCAGGCACTTTCTATTGTGCTTTCATGAGACGACATGAACAAGAATCAAAAAGGCTTGAGAAAATATGGATAATTTTTTCATCTGAACCATCACAGATCCAACAAGAAAATTACATTAATTAATATGACTTCTTCTGTCTACAAGAAGATAGCTTATTGCAGCTATAAAATAGGCTTCCTTTCTGGGAAAAGTCACTGTCCACACATTCAGATCTATGCTGTGATCCTAGCTTCAGAACTTCAATATTTCAAAGGGTCTATGATTTCATCATTTTGGTTATTTCCTCCATGGACACAGATGGCATCTCCTTTATGATGGAAAGTTGCAGTGACCTAAAATTTCACATTCTGCCAACAAGATGACGAGAAACGCAGAATTCCTCTTGGCTGGTCCTTGGACATCATCCATATTAAAAAAAATCTGTCATTGATTCCATTCTCAGTGACTTGCTTGGTAGGAAACAATGGAACATTTCCTCTATTGGCATAGCCTTCAAGTTCAAGGCTTCATGGAAATTACACTTTTCACCAAATAAACTGGCACAGATCTGAGTGCTCTCAGGCTCAACGTGTTCTGAAGAAAGGCTCTTAAGGGTCAAGGCCAAGCATCTTCTATCTATCACAAAGTAATCACTTTCATCTATACCAGCACAAGGCATCTTGTACTTCTTTCTGCCAGTCCAATTTCCCAAATGGGTTTTGAAGACTCTCCAGTGCAAAGAAGAGCAACCTTCCCTTCAACTTCATGTCTCCCATTTCCTGCTACACCTGTCCCTTCAGGGTAGAGGATTGTGCCCTCCACTTAATGATGAACATTCTCACACCTGGCCATACCCTTCATATCTAAGTGACTTTGAACTCATGTAGATCATCATCCAAATCCAATTCCATAACCTCTACCATCTGATTTCTCATTCCCACACCCTTCAATCCCCTTACTCCAACATTTCATCCAAACTCCACTCAGCTGTACCCTGTGGAATTTCTGTTTCGTAAGCAACAAACTTCCCTTCATCTTAAATCTATTCCTGTCGCACTCCTTCCACCTACTAGCTAGTATTGAAACCTGTATTTCCCCTGATTATATACTCTCCCTGGCCACCCCTTCCAGTACTTGCTGCACCTTTGTTCATTCTCCTTGGATCACTGGTTGAGGCAGGGAAATTGGAATACTCCTTACTCCCCATTGCCACTTGCAGGTTTTCCTCCTTCTATCACTCAGCAACATTCCTTTCTTTGAGTTTCAGGCTATTCAAATCTACCACCCAATCAAAATCCTGATTGCTGTTATTTACATTGCCCTCCCCGCCCCATCCAAGCCATTCTTTTTCTTTTCCCAATGAGTTTGATACCTGCCTTAGAATTTTTCTCTCCTCCCAAATTCTTGCCTTCATATTAGGTTAATTCAACATACATATCAATTTTTCCCTCATATATCCTAACCACTTGGTGCCTTAATCTACTCATCTCCCATGAGTTACTCTTTCAGCCCACATTAGCCACAAAGATTGTCATATCCTTGATCTTGCCATCACCCACAAATGTACCACACCTTCCTCTTTGAGAAGTGTACCTGGATTTAGAGTTGGAAGGGACCTTATTGTTTATCTAGTTTAACCTTCTCATTGTATAGATGAAGAAATGTAAACCCAGATGGACTTACCCAAGAGGCACAGGGATAACAAAAAGCATAGCTGAGATTCAAACTCAACAAACATTTATATATTAATTGATTTCAGTGACATAAGAGGAAAAGACACAGACAAAAAGTACCAGTTATAATTTGTCCACTTATTTTCCTTATTTATCTCAAGAACGATTTCATCACATAACTAATACTGTTTTTAAAATTACAAATAGTTTAACTGTTATTTTATGCAGAGTGACTATGGACAGTGGTCATTTATCTACAAAAGGCACCAATCAGCCCTCTACTTTCACTCTTCCCCCACCAAATAAGCAAAAACAATCTAGAAATAGAGATAATCATTATTTTCACAACCATTTTTTATAAGTGGTGGTATTGGGGGATTGGTAAAAAAGATAAAAAAATATGGTTACCTAATATTGTTACCCAACACACACATGTCTTTTAAAGCAGCATTTTGCAAGAAAACATCCCCAAACTAAAACAACACTAGATGCTGTAACAGAGTACAGATCTTTTGGAAATTGAAATGGGATAACAGAATGAAGATTTCCTAGTCTGATTAGTCTATGATTAATTATGTTGTGATATTAAAGGAGTCATAGTCATGGACCAACTTTCATGTTTGAATAGTGCTGACTAGGAATGAGGTAGATGTAGCTGGAACCAAGGAACAACCCCTCAACTGCATGCATGTTGTTTGATGAGCATAAATCATATAGAAATAGCCTTGACAGAAAGAGAAATAGCAAAATCATTTAGAAAGGCAGTCAGCAGCAATTTGACAATGACAAGGTTTGCAGCAAACTACTACGGGGGACAGCGAAAGAACAAAAGTACAAAGGAGAAATTAAGCTGAGAATAAGCTATAGACTTTCATGGCTAGAGGAGAAAAATAGGAGGAAATATCAATGGTTTAAAACTATGTGATGTGGATCTAGTGAAAACTAGAACCCAATATCAAGTTGGTGATTACGGTTTGAGTGTTTTTTTTTTCTCTTTGAATCACTTGCTTCCAGGATTAACTGATAGAAAAGAACAAGAGAACAGCAGTTTTCATATCTGGCTGAATTCCAATCACACATTAGGAAAGTGTCTCCTCTGAATAAGGGGCAGGTGAAGGAGTAAAAGAAAAACCAGTCAGTCAATTAGAAGTTATTAGGCTTCTACTATGTGCTAAGTCCTATTCTAAGTGCAGGAAAGGTTATGGAGAAGCCAAGACTGGGAAATAAAAGGCAAGACAAAGAGCCAAAAGAAGGAGCCAAGTATAGGAAGTGGTTGGACACGGAGAAGAATCTGGAATCCTATGTGTGAGGCAGAATTAGAGGGTAAGAAATCTACAAGAATACTCCATGCTGGGGTGCTTGTGGTTATTTTATATGAGAGAAAGGTACTGGGTACACCAGGGAAGGAAGGCAGGGCTGGGAAGTAGACAGTAACTAAGAGTCCCAAGGAATCCCCAGGGCAGGATAAGGTGAGAGAGTAAGGAACATAGTTAACAATATGGGTGAGAGACATAAGGATTAGTATGGACACTTGATAACAGAAGGCAGTATCTGGTCTAACCACAGTTTTCTTATATCTGTAAGCATCAGGAAATACCAGGCTAGGAGTGGTTCTGAGGCTGAAGGCTAGAATTGGCAAGTGTCCACACTGCGCTGGACAAGAGGGCCATTCAGGAAAGATTTTGACACTCAGAAAAGCAATTTTGCCTTCTCTTTCTTATTTTTGTACAGAAATATCCTATGCAAAGAAAATATTTCACAGCTCACATTTTATAAGGGAGTTGGAGAAACTAAATTGATAGCTCTTCTTTATCTACAACAATAACTTTGGTTTTCACAATAAACACTATTGCAGGTCTCTTTAAAGACTGAGGCCATTTTAAACATTAGCTTAATCAATCAAGGCATCCAGAAATTTAAATATGCTAATCAGTAATTAAAATGCACACCACTAATCCCTATCAATTCCTGTTCATTACTCTCTTCAGGAGATGGCTCAAAACTTCCCTTTCCCCCAGGAAACTTTCTCACATTTGCCCCTGTACATTATGCTGCTCTGTATCCTCATAGGATCTAATATTTGATTTGTCTTCACGGATAGGTTGCATATACTTGTTCCTAGGTCACTTGTTTTACCAATAAACAGCCCTACCACAATGCCTCATTACATTGTAAAAGTGACAACCCTCTTGTCATGATGGTCGTGCCTGGTTAATGGACTTACACGCACAATAGAAAGAATTACAACCCAATGAAATGTATTTAGCTTCAATTCCATGAAACATCATGTCAACTTTCCTTGGTGATTCAGAAGATATTCTGAAGTAGTGCAGAAGGGACCTCAGGGTCATCACAGACATCCATCATTATTATTCATATTCACAATAAGGGTATGCTAGCCTTGAAATAGCACTTTTAGGTTTGCAAAGCACTTTACATGTATTATGCCATTTGATCTTCACAACAATGCTATGAAATAGGTGCTATTAATAGACTTATTTTTACAGAAGAGGAAACTAAAGCTGAGAGATGAAACGATTTGTCCGGAGTCACATAAGTGGCAAGTATTTGAAACAGGATTTGAACTGAGGTGTTCCAAATTCCAGGTCCAGCACCCTGCCTTCTACACCACTTAGTTCCCATGGTTACTGTACTCCACATAGAAGCGTAACAGTATTGATAATTGGGCTGCATTTTTCAAGTAGAGCATTCCTTGAAATCTACTTCTAAAATTTCTGATACAGGTTTATTTGCTGAAAATATCTATTTTATGTGAACATAAAATTTAGCCTGTGCATAACAGACCTAGATTAGCAGTTAATAACAGCTGGAATATCAGATACACCAACCAACTTTTCCTCTTTTCTTTTATGAGATAGCCAATTTGGGGATGGAGGAGGGAAAAATGTTCATTCTGCACAAGATGCTTAACAATATGAACATCTGGGACGGATAGATACTGTCCTTAAGGATACAATTAGGAGAAAAAGGGAAACCTCTCTGGCTAATGCAGAGTTAGACCAGGAGTAGGAATATGCACAGTGTTTTGGCTTTTTTTTTTTTAAAGCCAGGAACTTATTAAACATGCTTGTATATAAGCCTTTGTCAAACATTCTAATTCACTGTATTGGTGGCTTCCAATTAAAATAGCAGATACAGGAAAGGAATACTTCAAACCAGATACTTGGATAGGACAAGGAGAAGAAGCCATAAGAAACATTACTCTATCTCCCAAACCTTAAGAAACTATAAAGAACTAAGCAGGAGGTGCATGCATACAGTCATATAACATAATATAGTATAACAATATAATTACATAACTGACAGCTATATAACATGAATACACACACATGCACATATGTATACACATATGTATACATGTACAGACACACATGCATATATAAATTTCCTACTGGCTGCAAAGCATTGTCTCAGAACAAAGATTAGGTAAGGAAAGGAACATGCCCTCAAGGAGGTTACAGATCAGTATTAAAATAAGAACCGATCATGTGTGTGAATGTGGTCAAGTACTTCTATGCAAGCCTGATTTCATATATTTAAGTGTCCAAAATAGGTTAGGCACAGTGAAGAATATATCCTATTGATCCCCACACAGAGTGAGTTTCCCACTCCTCCCCCCCCCCTTCTTGAAGGCAGTGTCCTCTTCATACATATGTAAGAAGTCAAAGATGGTCATTTCTGGATGTTAGACAAAGTGTGCTCTAGGATGATGTGAAGAAATGGGCAAGGACACAGCTGTGTTCCAACCCACTGCTTAAAGTCTGATTCTTCTACATCTGATTTATTTCCTATATGCTCAAAAAGCAAATCTACAAAGCACATTGGTACATTGTGGTACACATCTTTAGCCAAATATTTTCATTCTTTTTGCAGCTTTTCTATGACACAAGCTTGTCTCTGATGATTTCTTTTTCTTCCTTTTTGTTTCAGTCCTTCCCTGGGGAAATCAGCTGAGCAAAATGACCCATTTATTTATTTTTAGGAGGCAAGTGGGTAAGGCAAAGGCTAAATGTTGGAGACCTCACAAAAAGCCTTGCTTGACGTGTCCTTCTACAAATTGTCCATTGAATGAAAGCCACAAAATAGAAAACAGATAGATAGATATCCTTGGCTTCCCTATGAATCTAAATTCTACTGCATATTTCCTGTGTGATCTTAGGACAAATCCTCATACGGAAGATGAATAGTTGGACTAAACGATTAAGCAGGGGTGGGGAATCTGTAGCCTTATAGGTTCTTTAGCGCAGCCTTTTGCCTGAATCCAAATTTTAGAGAACAAATCCTTCTGTAAAATCCTTCTGTTGGGTAGAATTTAGATTGAGTCAAAAGGCTGCCCTGAAGGATCTAGAAGCCCACCTGGGGCCTTAAGGCTGCAGGTTCCCCATCCCTGGATTAGAGAATCCAATTTTCATTCTATATGTGGTTTTATTTTTTCAAAGTGTATTTGTATGTAGCAACTTATTGGCTGGGTTTTCTTATCTATTCTGTTTTCTTTTGGGGGAGAATTTAATCCATTCACATTTAAACTTACAGTATTCATAATTGTGTTTTCTTCCACTTATTTCTTTTGCATTGATTCCTCCCCTTCTTTTAAATCAGCATTTTGTCCCTGTTATTAGTTTTGTTTACAATAACTGCATCCTAGTCTTTAAATTTTTTTCACCTTTACTATGAATTTAACCAACGTGAATAGTTTAATAAGTAAAAGAAGATTATCTCTGAAACTGAACATCTATCACACATTTTTTAAACATTTGGATGTTAAGTATTAACAAAATGATCCTGCTTTTCTGCGTCCACTTATGGACTATTGTATAATCCCTTCTATGTGTTTTTAAATATTTCGCTAACTCATTTTTTTTCCAGTTACTAGTCTTTTCCAAATTTTTACCTCGCCTGTTAAACCTGCTCTATTCCAGTTTCCTTTAGTATACTTAAATTATTCATTTCTCTTTTCATTCATCTCCACTCTCTCTATCCTTTTTTGCTCAGAATCTCTTTGAAATGCTTTGCTCACCTTTTTTTTCTCCCCCAAATATAATAATGATAGTCTTTCTTCTCTTGAAGGTCTATTGTTTTTCTGTCGATAATTAGGTTCCCCTTGGCAAGATATGTTATTTTGGAGGGCAACTTGTTTTCCTTGGCTTCTTCAAATATCATTCCAATCTTATATCTGATAGAGAGTAGTCCTAGGTTATTATAAGTGATTTTTTCTACCATAGCTAAATGCTTTTCTCTTGAGTGATTGTAAAACTTTGTAATTTGGCATTGAAATTCTGAAATTTAATCACTGTATGCCTTCAAGTTTCAAGCTTAATGTTTTCCTCTTTTGGTTATTTGAGGAATTCTATCATTCATTACTTTGCCATTTGTTTTCAAGATTTATGGGCAATTTCCTTTTATTTTTCCCCACAGCATGGTATTTAGGCTCTTTAACATTGTGTTTTCTGGAAGACCTATGATACTTAAAATTATCTTTCTCCCTTCCACTCATGAGATACTTTTCCTATTTTTTCCATAGTCATTGAAAGATCAATGACAATGGCTCAGCAAGGACACCTGCCATTTTAAATCCTAGAATGAAGGTCAGCTAGAGCAGATAATGAACTGTCTTTCATTTTTCCTTTGTCTTTTCCAACTGAAGTTCATAGTTTTAGGTTGGAAGTGACCTCAGAAATGACCTAGTCCAACTTATCAGGTTAAACAGTGGATTGGATTGCAGGCCATGGAGTCAGGAAGATCTGAGTTCAAATCTTACCATGACTCTTATTAGCTATGTTACTCTGTTATTAGCTATGTTACCCTGTAGAAGTTACTAAATCACCCTTAACCTCAGTTTCCTCATATGTAAAAAGACAACAATAATTACCTCCCTCACAGAATTCTAGTGGGAATCAAAAAAGAAATAAATATATACAGCCCTTTGCAAACCTTAAAGTGCTATGTAAATTCTAGCTACTATTATTATTACTATCATTAATAGCAGTAGGAATAACTCTTTGTTTAAATTATTTGCCTCTGAGGAGTCCAATGTGGCAGATGCAAAATAGTGCCCCTATGGAGGATAATACCGCTGTTTGTATTTATTCTCTGTAATTTATCAAGTCCTTACTTAACCCTTAGATGCATATCTCTTAAATATTCAAACTGGTTGGTGAGTTCCTTGCATATTCACACCAATCCCTTTGGACCATTTTCATTACTGGAATGAATACTCTGAGTTTCAAGAATTTTATTCTGTAGAGCTTCTCATTGCTCCTTGGCTGACTTGTCCAATAGATTCTTAAGCCATGGTTGCGAAGAACCAGGAGAACAATATAAACAGTAAAAACAGCATTGGAGGGAGAAAGTTTTCAAAGATGATAGAACTCTAATCAGTGTAATGATTTACTGTGACTAACGAGGGCTAATGATACAACATGCTGCCCATCTCTTGACAGGGAGGTGATGGACTCTCTGGGTATACGAGACATACACTCATATCTCTCTCTCTTTCCCTCCTTCCCTCTCTCTCTCCCTACATATATATATGATACATAGTAAATAAATTTTATCCATCAAAATATGAAGCAATGAAGGGAGAGAACTATTATTCTGCATCTGATTTTCACCATCAAAGAAGAGTTAATTTCTAGAGTAAAAGATGAAATATTTGGGGAGGAGGGGGAAGTGAGCTCACTCTGTCTTAGAATTTGTCATATAGAATTTGTCAATATTCTAACATTCACCCCATATTTTAGGAGAGCAATTTTTGGAGGAAGAGTAGGTTGAATCTGATGCCCTAGAGTGCTATTTTAATTTACTTTTACTTTTTTCAGTTAGGTAAAGTCCATTTTCTTTCTGTCATAACCTCATTCACAACAATGCGGGAAGAAAGAGAAAAACAAACCTTGTAATAAACATGCATAGTTAAGCAAAACAAATCCCCACATTGGCTATGTCCATATATGTGTTTGAGTGACACAAAACGTAAGTGTTTAAGTGTTTGTATGTGCATATGTGCATAGGTGGATACATCTACACATACATACATATATACATATACATGCATAAATATGTATATATTTATACGTATGTGTACATCCTGATGACAATGTTTTCCTTTTTCCATTGACCTTCATCAAAATGCTATCCAGCATTCTTCAACTCTCTGGTTCCTAGATTTTCCTCATGTGAGTTGTATTTTATTCATGGCTCTGTTCATACCAAGATAATACCTATCAAGTCAAAATTACCTCCTTGCATTAATATCTCTAGTGCCCACGGGATGTTCTTCATACTTTGTGTGAAATATTTAAATCTTTTTAAGGAAAAAGTGGGAAGGGAAACTTTCTTTATGATTGTTTGTGCCTTCTCAATGTCTTTGTTCTTTTGCATATATACCAAAAAGTTAATATATTTGCCTTGGTGGTACTAGTAAATGACCCTGATAAGACTAGAATACCTCAAATGATCTTCCAATTTATAACGACATTGGTGAACAGAAACTCTCTAAAAATGGTTCTGAGGGATATTTGAGATTAGAGTACTACAGTTGCTATGCATATGAATGTCTGTTTTCTCCATTTGTTCTTTCTCCTCTTCACTAAGGAAAATCCTTGTAATTTAAATTGTCAATTAGACTCCTTTGAAAATTCACTCTTCAATTCTTAGGAAAACTGAAAGGAAATCTATATCAGTTACCTGGTGCTAGTGTTACAAAAATGGCAATAAGACAACAGCACTTTATAGTGGTAAAATACCTTTTCTCTCACTAATTGTGCTGAAAAAACTCTAAGTTAATGAAATGAAAAGAATATACTTCACAGCTATTTTCCCATTATCCACAATTACATGTAGGTAGGTCCATGCTGAAGGTCAGAAGTTGATGATTTCATAGTTTAAATGAATGTGTTGCTTTGCTATTCTGGAGTCTGTTTCATACATGCTCGGTAGTCTATACATTGCGTCAGGCAAATGATTTTCAGTGATCACACTGCTAATATGTGAGATCAACCTCAAAACTAAAAAAAACAAATCCTTTCTTTTAGTGGAGAAAAGAAATTGACTTTTATTATAACTTAAACATTTCAGTGTATAAAAAATCTATTCTCTATGATATGGATATAAGAACGTCTAGATGAAATTTGCCATTAAACTGGAATGATAGAATAATTTAGGAAAATTGAGCATCTGTACACAAATAGGTGATGAAAACCTAGAAGAAAAGATTTGTATGTGATCACAAATAAAGATGATGATGAGGGTCATTTAAAATGATTCCATTATGAGAGCTAAATATGTCTGTTTCGATGCAAAATATAAGTGCCTGAATTTAATAATTTATCTGGAAAGAATACTCAGTATTTCTAGAAATAATTCAACAACTGCATTGCTCCATTTGCTGTTGAAAATTCCCATTGCAACTTATTTAAAGAACCAATCACTTAACAAGCATATATTAAGCAATGATTAAATGCCAGGTGTTATGCTAAGTGCTGGGGATGTAGAGGAAAAAGTGAAAACAGCCCCTTCCCTCAAGGAGCTTACTTTCTAAGATAAAATGTCTATAAACATTACAGAGTGTAATGGAAGGGAATCTTAGTGGGCAAGGAACTAGTATTTGGGAGGCTTGGGAAAGATGTCTTTCAGAAAGGGACACTAGAGCTAAGGATTCTAAGTTTTTGAGGTAAGAATGCACAGCATTCTAGGCGTGAGGAATAGTCAGGATAATAACACACCTCTGTGTGAGAAGCATCAGCTGAGTATGGCTAGGTCGTAGAGTGTGTGGCCCAGAGCAACGTGTAAGAAAACTCAAGAGGCAGAAAAGGGCCAGGCTATGAAGAGTTTTAAATATCACACAGAAAAATCCGTTATTGATCATAGAGGCAATAGAGAACTACTAGAGTTTATTGAGTGAGATTAGTAAGTAAGTAAGAGGTGACTGGAAGTAGGGAGACTAAGGGGCTATTTTAATAATGTAGGTGAGAAGTGATGAAGCCCTAAAGTAAGGTAGTAACTGTATGAATGGAGAAAAGAGGACACACATGAGAGATGTGGAGATGGAAATGTCGAGATTTGACAACTGATCAGAAATATGGGATGTCAGAGTAGATTTGCAGATGACACAGAGGCTTCAAACTTATGTGACTAGAAGCATGGTGGTGTTCCTGTGATAGGAATAGAGAAATCCAGAAGAGAGATAGATTTTTTTAGGGGAAAATAATGAGTTCTGCTTTGGACAGTTTCAGATGCCTATCAATTTAGGGCATGCAATTAAAAATGTACATCAGGCAGTTCATGATGTAAGACTGAAGCTCAGGATAGAAACAAGGGCTTGATATTAAGATCCAGTTATCTCTGCCTAGAGGTGAAAACTGAATCCATGAGAAGTGTAACATAGTCCAGTTGAGAGGGGATAGTGAAGAAAGAGAAAGGGGTCTAGGAGAGAGCCTTGGGGGTAGAACCATAATTAATGAGTATGATATGGATGGAGATATACTGAAGGAGACTGCAGACTGGTCAGAAAGATAGGAGGATGTGAACTTGACTTCCAGGAACCAAGATGGCAGAGTCAGCAATAAGGTGCTCTGGCTCTTCCTTATTGACGTCTAAAAATCAAAAAAATTGCCCCAGGAAAAATCCAATTGTCCTTAAATATAGTTGCTAACATTAAATACAAGCAGACAAATGAAATCTTAAGTCAACTGGAGACCACCCCTATCACAGTACCTTCATGGCAGCAAGTTGAATGTATGTACGGGATGATGGGTCCACTATGGGTTGATTGACTGTGTCTGCCAACAAGCTGTGCCATAGCAGTGGGGTTCCTGTGAACTTCTGTTCTCTGGAATCAAACTCAGTATTAATCCTGTGCTCAAAATTAGATTGTCTGGATATTTCCAGCCTTGTCTTTTTCTTGCCAAACACGATGCAACACCCTAGAAAAATTGAGCAGAGGAGAAGCCATTGCTTGTCACCATCGTACAGCACAACAAAGGCCACTTGTTAAGAACAGGACCCAATAGTAGGTTGACTGCAAGCTCCCTGAGGGCAAGGGCTATGTTTCCCCTCTACCTACAGTCACTTAATAAGACTGTAGAATAAATAAAGCCGTATTGTAAAGCAAGGCTGCTAGGTGGTACGGTGGGGCCTTGATTCAGTAAGTCTTAAGGACTCTTAAGGAGTTTAAATCTGGCTTCATATATTAACTAGCTGTGTGACCTTGGACAAAGTCACTTAACTTTGGTTTGTCTCAGTTTGCTCAACTGTCAAAGGTGGATAATAATAGCCTCTACCTCCAACTATTGTGAAGATCAAATTGGACATCTATAAAGTGCTTAGCATAGTATCTAGCATATAATAGGTACTTTTATAAATGTTTATTCCCTGTCTCCCTTTGCCCCTTCCCCTATGAAAAGACAATTAGGATTCTTCTTTCAAATTATATTTCTATCAATTCATCCATTCACTTGTGTTTGAATACTTTACCAAGCTTGCCTCACCTTATCAACAATACCATTCTTTTCACAAGGAAGAGTACTGCCATATGGTAGCGTGGATAGAGAGCCAAGTGGGGAGTCAGGAAGACCTGAGTACAAATCTGACCTCAGACACTTATGAGCTGTGTGCCCCAGGGCTAGTCACTCAACCCTTTTTGCCTCAGTTTCCTCCTTTGCAAAATGAGCTGGATAAGGAAACGGCAAGCCACTCTAGTATGCTTGCCAAGAAAATCCCAAATAGGATCATGAAGAGTTAGATGTGACTGAAATGACTGAATAATAACAACAGAAGTTCATATAAGCCACATATGATCTAATGATCACTAATGTTTCTCTCTCGGTATTTTCTTGGGTCATCAGGAATCTGTCTGCAGACGGCCAGCAGGGGGTAGAGAAAGTCACTTTCTCTGGGTTGTCTCAGGTCACTTAAGAAGACAGTGTCCAGCTACTGACCATGAGAGTTTGCTGCAAGTATAACCTCTGAGCTGACAGTCAGACTTTAGCTATGAAGCAGGAGCCCAATTGAGTCAAGCAGAACCAGGCAAACAACATTTACACTTATATAAATGGAAACTATCATGAGTAAATATAGTAAAGGTAGATTGAGGTACAGATTTCGAGCTACATCAGTTTATTAACAGTGATGTATATGGCTGTTAACAAAGTGGTTCACTAGCAACGTCAGCAAGGCCATCGACCCTCAGAGAAGGAGGGGATCCTCTTCATGAACATACTGTTATAGGTTGTAGTATTGGAGCAGGAACATTAGAACTGGCTATACTAAGAAAGGTGGGCTGGCATTTAGGTAAGGCCCATTTCTAATAATTTCTAATAATAAGGAATGTTCATTCTTATATGGGGCCCATCTGTATTTTGTAGTCTTTCAGTGTATCGGAGCATCACAGCTAACAAATCGCCATCTCCTTGGAAGAGTTCAAAACTCTCTTCACTACACAACAGGAAAGGGCAGACATATCTTTTGGGGACTGTAATTTCGTGGAGCTAAACAAATGGACATCCATGTGGTATCCTAGGGGATACTTGCGTAGAGATAGCATTTCTTTTTAAACTAACTTCAAGGTAGTTCACCTGGATTCCTGAGCTTAACTCAAGCCAGGTAGATACAGAGCCAATTATAAAATTAATACAGCATGAAATAATTTACAATCTAGAATCAGTACAGCAGAAATCAATACAAGAAATCATAGTAATATTAATTTTGATATTTTTACAAAAGAAAAAATACTAGAAAAAAAAAAGCAGAATGTTGTGAAATTATAGGATAAGTTTTACCTCTGAAGAAAAGGGGGAAAAATGCCACTGGCTATCTTCTTTACAGATGTGGAGTACCATATATGGGTAAGGAACATTTCATATACTTTCAGAACTCAATTGATTTGTTGCTAAGCTTTGCTATACTACTTTCTCTCTCATATCCTTCTTTATTCTCCATAATGAGGGTAGGCCCTCTGGGTAAGGGAAGATGAATACACACACATATATCCATACATACATATGTGTAGTTAGTTTGGCATGACCTGTTTTTTTAAAAATTTCTCTATTTTTATTTTACCTCACATTCACACACACACATAGTCATGCATATATATGTGCATGCGCATATATGTGCATGCGCACACACATATACATATATGCATTCTTATATGTATGTGATAGGTTTCTGAACTTTATCTCATACATGCATCTATCACATGAATAAATGAAATCTAGCATATTCATATATGTAATTAATCAATACATAGTTGAAATAAAGATTATGCTAGATGAATCATATTTCCTTGAATCACTAGGTAGATCAGGGAAATTATATGGAGAGAATTTGCCTAGATTTTAGCACAGCATTGAAAAATTCTCTAGTGCTAGTGAAGAATATTGAGAGATACGGGCTATGGTATAGCATAGTATAGTATAGTATAATTACAGGGATTTAGAATGGGTGTGACAGATGAAGGATCCGCTATCACTTTTTCTCCCTTTAATGGGTCTTCTTCCAAGCTGCTCCACTGTAGGGGTAGTCCCATGAATGTATGATCTGCTTCGTTAAATACCATGTGCACTCGATGTTGAAAATTGCATGGGGCTGAAACCTCATGCCTTCTTTTCCTGTGTCTGAACAGGCTGCAACACCCTAGAAAAATTGAGCAGAGGAGAAGTCATTGTTTCTCATCAACAAACACCACAGCAAAGGCCACTTATTAATGTGAAAGAACATTTATATACCCTAGATAGGTTTTGTATTATAACATAGAACATATTATATTTTTGCCAATTTGTGAATCTTGCAATGGTTGTACCCCTAAAGCATCCATATATCCCGCACATCCATGAATGTATAAATGTCTATGTGTGTGCATTTCTATGTATATGTATAGATGTGTGTGTGTGAATGTGAGGTAAGAGAAAAATTACAGCAATACTAATAAAAAGCTCAACAGAGTATTCCAGACTAACCATATTTCCTTGAATCACTGGACTGGTATATCAGGGTAAGTACATGGAGAGAGTTTGCCTAGATTGTAGCACAGCCTTGAAAAAGTCTCAAATGATATACCCATGGAGAATATTGAGAGAGATACAGAGTATAGTATAATATAATGACAGAGATTCAGAAAGGTTGTGACAGATGAAGGGTCCAACATGGGCTTGGTTTCATTCACTGTGTCTGCCAGCAAGTTGCACCACGTCAGTGGGAGTACTGTGAACTTCTGTTCTTAGGGATCAAACCCAGTATGAATCCCTTGCTTAAAATTAGACGGTCCAGAGATTTCAAGCCTTTTTCTTTTTCTTGCAAAAGAGGACACAACACCCAAGAAAAATTGAGTAGAGGAGAAGCCATTATTGCTCACCATCACATATCACAGCAAAGGCCATTTGTTAATGTGAAAGAACATTTATATACCCTAGATAGGTTATATATTATAACATATATTGTATTTAGGCCAGTTTGCAAATCTTGCAATGATTGTACCCCTAAAGGATCCAAGTATCATAAACATACATGAATGTATATATGTCTATGTGTATATATTGTATGTATAACAATATAGATGCGTATGTGAATGTGAGGTAATAGAAAAAAATAGAGCAATACAAATAAAAAACCCAACAGGTTATACCAGCCTTACCATATTACCTTGAAACACTACACTGGTAAATCGGGGTAAATATGTGGAGAGAGTTTACCTGGGATTTAGCACAGCCTTGAAAGAGTCTCTACTGCTATGCCTGTGGAGAATATTGAGAGACATAGGGCATAATATGGTATAATTACAGGGAATCAGAATGGGTATGATAGATGACGGGTTCCATATCGGTTTTTCTTCCTTCACTATGGCTTCCAGCAAGCTCTGCCACTGGAGTGGGAATCCTGTAATTGTATGTTCTTGATGATCAAACTCGGTCTGTCTTCTGTGCTGAAAATTCGATGAGGCATAGATTTCACACCTTGTCTTTCTCTGGACTAATAGGATGCAACACCCTAGACAAATTGAGCAGAGGAGAAGTCATTATTTTCTCATCATCACACACCACAGGAAAGGCCACTTGTTGAAAGACTTTTATATACCATAGATAGGTTCTGTACTATAACATATAATATATTGTATTTTGGCCAATTTGTGAATCTTGAAATGGTTGTACCTCTAAAGCATCCATATATCCTACACATATATGAAAGTATATATGTCTATGTGTGTGCATTTCTATGTGTGTATGTATAGATGTGTGTGTGAATGTGAGGTAAGAGAAAAAATATAGCAATAAAAATTTAAAAACCCAACAGATTATGCCAGACTAAACATATTTCCTTCAATGACTAGACTGGTAGATCATGGTAAGTACATGGAGAGAGTTTACCTAGATTTTAGCTCAGCCTTCAAAAAGTGTCTACTGATATACCCGTGGAGAATATTGAGATATAGCCTATAGTATCGTATAATGACAGGGATTCAGAAAGGGTGGGACAGATGAAGGGTCTAATATGGGCATGGCTTCATTCAGTGTGTCTTCCAGCAAGCTGTGGCACTTGCAGTAGGAGTCCTGTGAACTTCTGTTCTTGGGGATCAAACCCAGTATGAATCCTGTGCTTGAAATTAGATGGTCCAGAAATTTCAAGCCCTTTCTTTTTCTTGCAAATCAGGACACAACATCCAAGAAAAACTGAGTGAGTAGAGGAGAAGATATTTTTTCTCACCATCATATACCACAGCAAAGGCCACATAGTAATGTGAACAAACATTGATATACCTGAGATAGGTTCTGTATTATAACATGTAATATATTATTTTTTGGTCAGTTTGTGAATATTGCAATGGTTGTACCCCTAAAACATCCATGTATCATACACACATATGAAGTATATATGTCTAAGTGTTTGCATTCTTGTGTATGTGTGTATTGATGTGTCTGTGTGCATGAATACGATGTAAAAGAAAAAATATTGCAATACAAATTAGAAAAAAACCCAAGAGATTATGCCAGACTAACTACATTTCCTTGAATCACTAGACTGAAAGATCAGGATAATTATGTCAAGAGAAGTTATGTAGGTTTTAGCACAGCCTTGAAAAAGTCTCTAGTGCTATAGCTGTGGAGAATATTGAGAGATATAGGCTACAGTACAGTATAATTACAGGGATTCAGAATGGGTGTGCTGGATGAAGGATCCAATATCGGTTTTTCTTCCTTCACTGTGCCTTCAAGCAAGCTATGCCACCGTAGTTGAAGTCCCGTGAATGTATGTTCTTGATGATCAAACTCGGTATGTATTCTGTGCTGAAAATTTGATTGGGGCGGAGATTTCAGGGTTGTCTTTCTCTGACTGAACAAGATGTATCACACTACAAAAACTGAGCAGAGGAGAAGCAATTGTTTCTTCCCATCACACACCACAGGAAAGGTAATTTGTTAATGTGAAGGAACATTTATATAACCTAGAGAGGTTCCATATTATAACATATAATATATTGTATTTTGGCCAGTGTGTGAATCTTGCAATGGTTGTACCTGTAAAACATCCATATATCATACACATATATGAATGTATAAATGTCCATGTGTGCATTTCTATGTATGTGTGTATCAATGGGTGTGTGGGAATGTGAGGTAAAAGAAAAAAGTATAGCAATGCAAATAAAAAACCCAAGAGATTATGCCAGACTAACCATATTTCCTTGAATCACTAGTCTGGAAAATCAGGTTAACTATGTAGAGAGAGTTTACCGAGAATTTAGCACTGCCTTGAAGAAGTCTCTAGAGGAATTTAGAAGGTGTATGATGGATGAAGGATCCAATAATGGTTTTTCTTCCTTCTCTGCATCTTCCAGCAAGCTGTGCCACTGCAGTGGAAGTCCCATGAATGTATATTCTTGATTATCAAACTCAGTAGGTATTCTGTGTTGAAAATTCCACAAGGCCTTGTCTTTCTTTGGCCAAACAGGATGCAACAACCTAGAAAAATTGAGCAGAGGAGAAGCCATTGTTTCTCACCATCACCTGCCACAGCAAAGGCCACTTGTTAATGTGAAAGAACATTTCTATACCCTAAATAGGGTATGTTTTATAACATATAATATATTGTATTTTGGCCAGTTTTTTAATCATTCAATGTTTGTATCCCAAAAGCATCCATATATCATACACATACATGAATGTAGATAGGTCTGTGTATATACATTTGTATGTATATCCGTATAGATGTGTTTGTGTGAATGTGAGGTAATAGAAAAAATATAGCAATACAAATAAAAACATCCTAGAAATTATGCCAGACTAACCCTATTTCCCTGAATTACTAGACTTGTAGATCACAGTAATTACGTGGAGAAAGTTTACCTAGATTTTAGCAGAGACATGAAAAAGTCTCTAGTGTTATACCAGTGGAGAATATTGAGAGATATAGCCTATAGCATAGTATAATTATAGGGCGTCAGAATGGATGTGATTGTTGAATATCGGTTTTTCTTCTTTCACTGTGTCTTCCAGCAAACTCTGCCACTGCAGTGGCAGTCTCATGAATCTGTGTTCTTGATCATCAAACTCAGTATGTATTCTGTGCTCAAAATTCGATGGGGCAGAGATTTCAGGCCTTGTCTTTCTCTGGCCAAACAGGATGCAACAACCTAGAAAAACTGAGCAGAGGAGAAGCCATTATTTCTCACCATCACCAGCCACAGCAGAGGCCACTTGTTAATGTGAAAGACCATTTCTATACCGTAGATAGGTTCGGTATCATAACATGTTATTTTATTTGGGCTAGTTTGTGAATCTTGCAATGGTTGAACCCCTAAAGCATCCATATACCATAAACATACATGAATGTATATATGTCTATGTGTATTCATTTGTATCTGTATCTGTACAGATGTATTTGTGTGAATATGAGGCAATAGAAAAAATATAGCAATACAAATAAAAAAGCCCTAGAGATTATGCCAGACTAAGCCAATTTCCTTGAATCACTAGACTGATAGATCAGGGTAATTACAAGGAGAGAGTTTACCTAGATATTAGCAGAGCACTGAAAGTCTCCAGTGGTATACCGGTGGAGAATATAGAGGGATGTATGCTATAGTATAATATAATTGGAGGGATTCAGAATGGGTGTAGTGGATGAAGGGTCTAATATCAGCTTTTCTTCCATTATGGTGGCTTCTGGCAAGCTGTGCCACTGCAGTAGGAGTCCTGTGAATGTATGTTCTTGATGATCAAACTCAGTATGTATTCTGTGTTGAAAATTCCATGAGGCAGAGATTTCAGGCCTTGTCTTTCTCTGGGCAAACAGGATGCAACACCCAAGAAAAATTGAGCAGAGGAGAAGGCATTGTTTCTCACCATCACATGCCACAACAAAGCCCATTTCTTAATGGGAAAGGACATTTCTATGCCCTAGGTAGCTTTTGTATTATGTAATACATTGCATTTTGTCCAGTTTGTCAAACTTGCAATGTTTATACCCTTAGAGCATTCATATATCAAACACATACATGAATGTATATGTTTCTGTGTGTTCTTTTCTATGTGGAGAGAATTTACCTACATTTCAGCATAGCCTTGAAAAAGTCTCTACTGCTATACCCATGGAGAATAGTGAGAGATAGAGCCTACAGTATAGTATAATGACAGGGGTTCAGAAAGGGTGTGTGAAGGACAAAGGGTCCAGTATGGACTTGACTTCATTCACTGTGTCTGCCAGCAAGCTCACCACAGAAGTGGGAGTCCTGGGAACTTCCGTCCATGGGGATCAAACTCGGTATGAATCCTGTGCTTCAGATTAAATGGTCCAGAGATTTCAAGCCTTTGCTTTTTCTTCCAAAACAAGACACAGCACCCTAGAAAAACTGAGCAGAGGAGAAGCCATTGTTTCTCACCATCACACATCACAGTCAAGCCCATTTCTTAATGTGAAAGAACATTTATATACCATAGAAAGGTTATGGATTATAACATGTAATATATCATTTTTGGTCATTTTGTGAATCTTCGAGTGATTGTAACCCTAAAACATCCATATATCATGGACATACATGAAAGTATACATGTCTATCTGTGTGCATTTCTATGTATGTGTGTATAGATGCCTGTGTGTGAGTATGAGGTAACAGAAAAATATAGCAATACAAATAAAAGAGCCCAACAGATTTTACCAGACTAACCATGTTTCCTTGAATCACTAGACTGGCAGATCAGGGTAATAACGTGGAAAGAATTTGCTAGATTTTAGTAGAGTCTTGAAAAAGTCTTTAGTGCTATACCTGTGTAGAATTTTGAGAGATACAGGCTATGGTATAGTGTAATTACAGTGATTCAGAATGGTATATATGTCTGTGTTGTATACATCTGTATAGATGTTTGTGCGAATGTGTGGTGAAAGAAAAAATACAGCAGTACAAATAAAAAAGCCCTAGAGATTATGCCAGACTAACCATGTTACCTTGAATCACTAGACTGGTAGAGCAGTGTAATTACGTGGAGAGTTTATCTAGATTTTTAGCAGAGACTTGAAAAAGTCTCCCGTGCTGTAGCCGTGTAGAATATTAAGATATATAGGCTATGGTATAGTATAATTGGAGGGATTCTGAATGGGCGTGATGGATGAGGGGTCCAATATTGGTTTTTCTTCCTTCAGTATGACTCCCAGAAAGCAGTGCCACTGCATTTGGAGTCCCGTGAATGTTGTGTTCTTGATGATCAAACTCAGTATGTCTTCTGTGTTGAAAATTCCACAGGGCATAGATTTCATGCGTTGTCTTTCTCTGGCCAAATAGGACGTAACACCCAAGATAAATTGAATAGAGGTGAAGCTATTGTTTCTCGCTGTCATACATCACAGCAAAGGCCACTGATTAATGTGAACAAACATTTTTACACCCTGGATAGGTTCTGTATTATAACATATAATATATTATTTTTGGTCAGTTTGTGAATCTTACAATGGTTGTAACCCTAAAACATCTATGTATCATACACATACATGAAAGTATATATGTCTATATGTTTGCATTCCTATGTATGTGTATATTAATGTGTCTTTCTGTGAATATGCTGTGAAAGAAAAAATATAGTAATACAAATTAAAAAAACAACAACAACAGATTATGCCAGACTAGCCATAATTCCTTCAATCACTAGACTGGTAGATCAAGCTAATTACTTGGAGAGAGTTTACCTAGATTTTACCACAGCCTTCAAAAAATCTCTAGTGCTATACCCTTGGAGAATATTGAGAGATTCAAGCTATAGTATGGTACAATTATGGGTATTCAGAATGGATGTGAGGTATAATGGGTCTAATATAGGCTTTATTACATTCACTGGGTCTGCTAGTAAGCTGCACTACTGCAGTGGGAGTCTGTCAACTTATGTTTTTGGTAATAAAAACCACTATGTATTCTGTGCTCAAAATTAGATGGTCCAGAGATTTTAGGCCTTTTCTTTTTCTTGCGAAACATGATGCAACACACCAGAAAAAATTGAGTAGAGGAGAACCTATTGATTCTGACCATCATACATCACAGCAAAGGACAAATGTTGAAGTGAACAGTCATTTATATACCCTAGATAGGTTCTGTACTATAACATATAATATATTATTTTTTCATCAGTTTGTGAATTTTACCATGGTTGTACCCCTAACACTTCTACATATCATACACATATGAATCTATATATGTCTCTGTATGTGTATTCCTCTGTATGTATAGATTTCTCTGTGTGTTTGTGAATGTGATTTAAAAGAAAAAAATACAGCAATACAATTTTTTTAAAAAGCAACAGATTTTACAGAATAACTGTATTTCCTTGAATCAATATACTTTAGATAAGGGGCATTAAGTTGAAAGAGTTTAGCTAGATTTTAGGACAGCATTGAAAACATCTCTAGTCCTATGCCCATGGAGACTACTGATAGATATAGGTTATGTTATGTTATATTATAATGACAAGGATTCAGAACAGGTGTGACAGATAATGGGTCCACAGTGGGCTTTGCTACATTCACTGTGTCTGAAAACATGATGCACCATGGCAGTAGGGGTCCTGTGAACTCCTATTCTTGGGGATGAAACCCACTATGAATCTTGTGCTTAAAATGAGATGGTCCAGAAATTTTAAGCCTTTTCTTTTTCTTGCAAAACAAGATGCAATACCCCAGAAAACTGAACAAAGGTGAAGCCACTATTTCTGACCATCATACCCCACAGCAAAGTTCATTTGTTAACGTGAACAAACATTTATATAACCTGGATGGGTTCTTTATTATAACGTATATTATTTTTGGTCAGTTTGTGAATCTTGCAGTGGTTGTACCCCTAAAACCTCCATATATCATACACATACATGAAAATATATATATTTATGTGTGTGTATTCCTATGTATGTGTGTTTAGATGTGTCTGTGTATGTGTGAATATGAGGTAAAAGAAAAACAATGTATCAACACAAATTATAAAAAAAACCCAAGAGATCATACCAGATTAACTGTATTTCCTGGAATCACTAGACTCGTAGCTTAGTGGAATTATGTGGAGAGAGTTTACCTAGATTTTAGCAAAGCCTTCAAAAAGTCTCTAGTGCTATACCCGTGGTGAATATTGAAAGATATTGGCTATAGTACAGTATAGTGACAGAGATTCAGGATGGGGGTGATGAGTGATGGATCCAATATGGTCTTTGCTACATTGACTGTGTCTGCCAGCAACCACACCATCCGAATGATCACTGGGCTCTTACCAGTAGACCAATCTCTTGAAATACGTATTCCAGGGCCAGTTGCCCTTTCATCAAATAATAGAAAAGTGCTCAGGGCACATGATTTACCTAATTAAAAAGCACCTCAGGATTCTTTTGTTCCATGAGTTTCATTTGTTTCTATGGCAGCATCTTTTTCTGTGTCCACTATTGTGGCACAGTTCACTATTCCTCTTGACCCTGTTCCAATTCAAATAAAATTTTTGATGAATTTCTGAGGGTCACCGGGGCTAACAATAAGATGCAGGGCAGCCCTGATCTCTTCATGGGACACCCTACAAGGCTTCTGGTCTATGGCTGAACCCAACTAGGTAAGGAATAAGTACTTGTGCTTGTCAGGTGGAAGTGAGCAACCTTGTGATACTCACTTGATGAGCAGTTGTCATTGCTCTGAGTTGCAGGTAGTTTGACTGGCCCCTGACGGTAACACCCAGTTGTGCTGACAGCCATCTCTGCTTGATCATCATTCACCTGAGAAGCAAATAATGGTAGTCATCATTGGTAGACTTACATCAAGACTAGCTAGCTAGTTCATAACATTGGTTGAATGATGAATGTGTGCAAAACATCATTATACTGGGCCTAAGGAAAAAATAAAGTAAGGGAAGTCTGTCTGGGGTATCCCCAAGTCTGCAATTTTAGTTCATACACATACTCTGTACCTTTAGGTTGTCTTCCTTTCTTCCTATCAAAATCTAATCTCAGGATTAGGTATTTACACCCTATTACTATAATATCTTGTGTTATTAGTCTTTTATACCTTAGTATAAATTTCCCTAAATATGTTCCTCTCCTTTGATACTGACATTTTAGGCCTTGTCTCTTTGAAATAAAAGGCTTTGTATTGCTAGAAGAATTGAAAGCATCAGGGGGTAAATGAGGGAGTGCTATAGAGGGAAATGACCTTCTCAATGCACTAGAAATCACAATATAGAGGTGGTGTGAAAAATGATTTTTCTTAGTAATCCTTATCTTGGAGACTCAGAGCTTCTCCCATCCCCCTTTCTTAAAGTTCAGTTTCTTCTTCAGGAGACATTTAAGATCTAATCTAATAGCTCTATTCCTGCTCATTGTGATGCCCAGACAGGTCTGGGAAAATGTTGATTTCTTCCCTATTGTCAAGACAGGTGATATAGAAATTGATATCTCTTTGACCAAGATTAAGTGACCTAAGTCACATACCCTAAGACTTTCATTTTAATATAGCCCACCTCCTAGTGTGTTGAGCAGTCAGAGTTGATTGGCACCCCTTGGGAACACCTATTCTTCAAGGGCATATAATTCTACCCCCAACCCCCAAATTGAGCCAGTCCTGGACTGGCTTCCTTAAGGGGGTCTAGTTCTGATGGGGTTGGGATCTGGACCCCAGAAAGGAAAAACCCTGGACTTTCCCACATGGCCAAATCTCTGCTACTCCCCTGAGGCTATAATCCCATCAACTGGTCTTTCATTGTGGCTACACCCAATCTCCCCTCCATTGTTTTACCTCCCTATGGCCCCTGGCCATTTGGAAGTACATCCAACTAAATTAAGGTCACCAGATTAGTAATTAATTGGTTTTGTTTCAAGTTTAAGTACATGATAATTGCTTATGGTACTGCCATATTTCTAAATTTTGTTATGTTGTTAGAAAAGCGATTTCTCTTAAAATCTAGATGTTGTTAGATTAAGAATTGTACTGTCAGAAAAAAAAATTAGTGGAAAAGCTGTTTTAGGAAGCTGTTAAGTCATTCTATCTGAGCATGTGTTGTAAGATTTTGAAGTACTGTAGTTTAAGAAATCATAAATGTCTAAGTTTTGTCTATATTTAAAAGGGAAGTTTTAACTAAAATTATTTGTCTCTCACTTATGAAAATTAAGACTGTTAGCTGAGCTATTTGGAATTACTGTTTAAATCAAGAACTTACAAAGGTATTTTTGTGAAAGGAAACTTGGTAATTATAGAAAGAAAAGACCGTGTAAAATCTCCTTTGTAATCCTTATCAATCCTGTGCAAGAGTTTTGGGTTGTGGAATTCTTACTGAGTAAATGGGTCCTCAGTGCACACACTTTTTTGACTAGAGAATTTAGGTGACTAGAAATTCATCCCCATCAACATCAGGAAAAATTGTAAGCTGTTTTTAAGAAGGGGAAATGCTTTTATGAAGAAATCTTTTGCAACATCTTTTGTGTGATTTTTAGAAGGCCTACTAAATTTCATTTGCAAACTAATTTATTGTGATAATAATTTGATATTGATAAAAATTATGTCCAAACCTACTGTAAATTTTCGAGTTGCATTCCTAGGTTTGTTGTTTCCTTTGGACTGGCCTTCTACGGGTGTTTTCAGAGAGACAGAGTTGGCAGCTCAATGGAAGCAGCATCAGAGATTTAAGGCTAGTGATTCATACAAAAGCATCTGACTACTGTAATGAGCTGTAAGCGGGAAAGATCTTGCTGTTTAGATCTGAATTCATTTCACAGTCTAGCAAGAGTTGAAACTAGTGTTTGAATTTATCATACATATAAGATATAATTCCTGAAGTATCTCGTTCTTTCAGATTGACGATGGTTAGAAAAGGGTAAGTTTATTAGCTTGAGAAACAGAGATGCAAATCTATTAAGAGTAGTAATTTATGAACTAGCTCGCGTTATCTTCATAAGAAATTTGATTTATTCTTGTTGTTACTTAAAAACTGTTGTTTTTACTCTTGTTATTTAATCAGGAACTAGTACATGTGTAGGAATGTTTACGCAGACTACTTAAGGCTCACCTTAAAAATGTTCCCATTGTTAAAGGGATTCTGAGAGTAGTAGTATTTTTCTGTGGTAAATCTCTTTCTATTCCCAATGTGAGATTATAGTCACATATCTGGAACTCTGATTGTTGGAATTTGCTATTCAAGACCTTATAGGACTATTAACTGACATTATTCTGAGTCTGACTCCAGGTATGATTATCAAGGAATACAATTGAGCCTATGATCCATGTTGCCAGCAACCCTGTGGGGGTCTATGAACTGCAGAGGGTGCTGTCATGGGAACAGTTGGGAGAAGGACTGTCCTGCATGAGCTGAGGTAGGATTCTCCAGACTCAATTTCCCCACTAATCCACCTGGCAGACTTTAAGCCTGGCTCAATGCAATTGGCCATCTACATAACTTCTGCCTGGAATTGACAAGAAGTTAGTGAAATATTGTTCCCTTACTACAGTTATGCCCCTATTCCTTTATGGCAAATTTCTGTAATCAAAAAGTTTTGTAAACAGTATTAAATCTATTAAATAATAGATTGATACTAGGACATCTGAGTTCCTGTAGTAAGATGCAAGTATAAGATTGAGCTATTTGGCCTAGAATTGTAGTCCAAACGACTAGCTATTTAGTCTTGAAATCTGTTACACGTTGTATATTCCTGTATAAGTTAGGGTCCTTTAATTCTTCAGAATGGCATGGAGATAATTAGGTCAAGGACTTGTGAAACCAGGATATGATTGCTATTTAGTACAAATAGTTTCAAAAGAAGAATGACTTATGGTCTATCTTAAAAGAAGCATCCCTTTAATTAGGGGTTATTTATTTGAACATGGCTAGAAGTTGGAATTGCTTTATTATAAATAACTTATTTGATTTGTACTGGTTTAAAATGGATTACTCAATGCATTTATGTATGTATTGGAGTCTGTTGTTAATTCCTTAGTGGAATCTCATCCTCCTAATGGGGGAAATGAATTAATGTGAAGTATAAAAAACAGATTCTAGTTTTCTGTTTTTATTTGAGTTTCTTAAATATATCAACATAACAATTGGCCAAGGTTTCAAATTCTGATTTTATAATAGAGACATAAGAGTTGAATTAACTTTCATTATTTGGCCTGGTTATTTGAAAAGTAGTTTAAAATGGTGTTAAGATCAATTTTGTAGGAGATTTTAACAAGGAAAGAGGATCACTCTACAAGGAGTCTTAAGAAGACAGCCTACTGGAGACTGCTTAAACCACACTCTGACCAGAAAATTTCATCAGATGATGTCCCCCAAAACCAGACAGCTGTATGAGATGAGACTCCTGAGTGTTAAATGGACAATTTATTTATTGCTTACTTTTTCTCCTTGAGTCTTTTTCTGTATTGTCTACTTACTAAAAGGGGACTGCCCCCTTTGATTTGTCAATGCATCGATCAGTTTTTCCTTCCTCCCTCCCATACTGTTACCCATTATAAGTCCCAAAACCCTTGATGAAGTGTTGACCATGTCAGTTAGTGATTCATTGAAAGGGCTATGCCTCTCAATAGAATCAGATGGAGGAATGTGAACAAAGATTTTTCTTAGTAATCATCATCTTGGAGACTCAGAGCTTCTCACATCTCCTTTTCTTAAAGTTCAGTTTCTTCTTTAGGAGGACATTTAAGAACTAATCGAATGGCTCTGATTAAGTGACCCCAAGACCTTCATTCTAATGTAGCCCACCTTCCAGTGTGATGACCAGTCAGAGTTGATTGGCACCCCTTGGGAACACCTACTTTTCGAAAGGCACATAATTCTATTCCCCTAACCCCCAAATCGAGCCAGTTCTGGACTGGCTCCCTTAGGGGGGCCCAGTTCTGCACTGTAACTCCCATGTAATATATGTTGCCCGCTGGTGAGAAATTACAAATGTGGACACAACCTAGTTTTGTTTATCTTTTCTTAGAACTAACTCTGCTGAGGTTGACATTTAATCCCATAAGGTTGGCTGTGGTGTTTCTGACTTCTGCTGCCTGACTTCTTTCAGAGATGCTCTTTGGGTGGGCATATTCAGATAGGCCTAGAGCCTTCAGGCTACCCCCTCGCAGTTCAGAACCCTGTACTTTTCTATTGTGTCTAGCCTGCCCAGTTTGAAGAAGGCCCTGTGCTTCACATCTCTGTCTCCTCTTTCTCCTATCAAAATGTATCAGTGTTGTTCTTATTTCTTCTGGATCTCACTCTATGATTCCTATAAAATTTAAAAAAAAACTCATAAAAGTTGAAATGACTAATAATTGCTAAATGTTTACTTTTCCCCAAAATAATCTTTATAATTAGACAGGGGAGATACCATGCCTTATTCATAAGAGGGACTTTATAATGGCTGCAGTCCAGGGAAGTTTTGTTCAGGATTCCTCCAGTCATAATTCAATTCCACTGAAATAAAACAAAACATTTACTTTCTATTTAGTATGCATAAAGCAGGAAGTAAAGTTGCATAGTGTATATCAAGCTGGCCTCTCTGTCAGAGTGACCTGGATTCAATTTCTGTTTCTGACACGTATTGGCTATGTGACCCTGGTGAAGTCATTCAACTTCTCACTGATCTGAGCAACACTATAAGGTTTTTCTTAACTTTTGTGTATCATGGATGTCTTTGGTACTCTGGTGAAGCCTATGGACACCTACTCAGAATGATTTTAAATGAAAAGACAAAATACATAAGATTACAAAGGAAGACAACTGTCTGGGGAAATTAAAAAAAAAAACCAAACAAACAACAAGTTCATAAATTGTAGGTAATCGCTGTTCTAAGATTGTAAATTACACAGAAATTGGAGATCTGTATTGGTAGAGAGAGTTTCTTCATCAGAAGTTCCTTTTATTGATGGAATTATAGGTCCATACCACACATATATAGCTGTGGCAGAGAATTAAAATATTTCTGCTTTGTCTCTCTTCTGTTATCATCTGAGCAGTGGTCTTACTCACTTTTCTCCATTCCCCCGCCCAAATGTAAGTGGCACAATAGATAAAGCATTAGATTGCTGGTCAGAAATAACTGCATTCAAATCTGATCTCAGACACCTACTAGCTATGTAACCCTGGCTCTCTGCCTCAATTTCCTCATCTGTAAAATAGGATAATATAGTACCTAACAAATAGAGTTATTGTGAGGATCAAATAAGGTAATGCTCACTATGATAATAATAAGCCACACTCTTTATTTCCATCCCTTAGGCATGTCTTTTTAAAAACTAAGTCGGTTAGAGTTCTTGTGAATGCTCATTTTTCTATGTAGACAGCTATTATTTTTTGACTTCTCAACAGAATTATTCCTGAGTGTACACACATAGATGCTGGGGATACAAATAACAAAAGAAAACATGCCCTACCCTCAAGAATGTCACATTCTTCTCTTTGCATTATATAAGGAACATTATGTAACCACCTAATTTATGTTGCATGAATTAGGTATGATATGCACATAGTGGATAGTTAACACCTTTGATGAAGGAATTCAAGAAGACCTTCTCACCTCACTCAGTTTGCCTTCAATTTGGCTCTGACTCTTTACCATGCTAATCTTATTCCTAGCTAGACATTGAAAGACTGTTTATGCTATTTCCTGCCAAGAAGGGCTAGCCACCCCTCCAGGAATTGAATATTCATAAACCGGAATGCTCTCCAGGATGTTTTGAAAACAGCTCTTTTCCCATAAATCATGCATTTATTTAGCAAAGGGCCTTCTTTGTTAGAAGGAATTACTCGTGGCAGGTAGTCCTGAGCCATCTTTGGAGTCTCACCTGTGGTACGGACATGTAGCCTGGTATTTTCCCATTTGGATTCTGGAGGCTGATTCCGGGACTCCCCAGCCACATGATCCAGATATATTATTTTTTTCCCTGATGGTACTGACCGATTGTGCTAAGATTTGATATTGACTGAGACTTCAGTTGTTACTGATTAAGACTTATGTTAGCTATTGATACTTACTGTGTGAGATTTACTTATTGAGACCTATACTAACTACGGAGATTTAAAATATTATTGCTTACTTACTGAGACTTATACTATCACTTACTTACCTTTATCACTATTTTAATAATAAATATTTTTACTATATGCATATATGCACATATACATACATGCATACATACATATATAAATCAAACCTGAGAGGCTGTATCATTTCCAAAACAATCTGAACTGTAACTAAATTAAGCTGCGATAAATAAGGTTGCTTTGCAATACAACACTCAGTAGGTAAAGAATTCTTTGGCCATGGCAAACCATAAAAGATAAAAGTTCTTTCAATCAAGACCCTTAGTTCTTTGCGGCCCTCATCTACTTCTACTTTTGCAGTAACAGTGGTGGAAAATATCAGAAGATAGTAAGAACCTCAGGATTTAGAACATTTACTTCAGTCATTTAAATGCTGGTTTTTGAAATGTGAGCTATTTGTTTATTAACCAGTAAGGAGAAAAACTAGTGCTGGAATGGAGCTATCATCCTGGAGAATTGCTATGGTATAAAAAAAAGAAAAAAGTAAGACAGAAGTTAACCAGAAATAATCCTAGCAAAGAGCCACTAATAAAGCTCATAGTTCCAGATATCTAGACACAAATCAACAAAATATGGGTAACAATCAATGTTAACTAGACAATGTAATACAAAAAAGCAAATTTGACTTCATAGGCATACTTGAGACTTGGTAAGATAAGTCCCAAGACAGGAATGTAGCTCTGGAAGAGTATATCTTATTTAAAGAAATATGATAGATAACGAGGGAGGGAGACAACAAATACTCCTGTATATCAAGAAACTATATCAGTGTCGGGATATCTATACATGGAGTGAGAAACATGAGAAGCATGCTGGAAAGCATTTGGTGAAGTTTACTGGAGTGAGAAACAGATATGATATTGTCATTGGAACACTCTACAAACCACTTGGACAGAAAGAAGATATAGATGAGTAGTTTGGAAAACAGACCTGACACCAAAGCAAGATATACTCTATTCTTGATCGTGGGCTTCAATTATACAGACACGTGCTGGAGCTCTCTCTCTCCCCAAATCAGAACAATTAATTTCTTCATTACTTTAATGATAAATCCATACTATTAAAGACAGAGGAAGCAATAAGGCTGTTATTGTATATATGGTTTACACCAATAAGGAAGAACTGGTTGGTGGAGTCATGTGATGAGGACCTTGTGAAGAAGTAACCACTTCATCTTAGAATGTATGATAAAGGAGAGGAAAGCTGCGGAAATCCAGTGTGACTTGGATTTTTGGAAGACCAGATTTCAGAGCACTCAGAGAAAGAGAGGTGGGATGTCCTAGACCAAATTTCTATAGAAGTCAGCCCAGGAGAGATGGGAGACACTTAAGACTGAATTTTGGAAAAGAAAAAGAAAAATAATTCTGACAAGAAGGAATAAAAGAGGCCAACGAAGATTTTTACGAACTTATTAACCAACTTAGATTTCAAGACATGTCTAGAAGGTGTAAATAAGCATAATGCTTACTACATTTGGGAGAAAAGGAAGACAACTGGAGGAAATAAGAACACTATTCAGAAAAACCAAAGAGAGATGAAGAAGAGATGTTTAATTTCTATTTTATTTTTATGCTCCTGTCAAAAAGAATCATAGCCAATAGCTATTTCATAAACACTTACTGTGCTAAATGCTGGGATAGAAATACAAAAAGAAAGATAGTACATACCTGAACTCAAGGACCTTAGAATCTCATGGGACAGGACAATATAGAAAAGGAAGCCAAAAAGGAAGGGAGAGGATGCTTAGGGTGGGGCAGATGGGAAAGAAGTCAAAGAAGTCTAAAATGCATGCAACTAGGAGGGAGATAAGGAGATTTCCAAGATGTCTCTCTGGGGTTTCCTTTCTTTAAATGGAGGTTGTCCCCCATGTCTAGAATGCCATCTCTCCTCCTCTTTACCTCTTGGCATCCTTAATAAGACTAGCTCAGATACTACTTTTTGAAGAGGCCTTTCCTGACCTCCCTCCCCAACTTTCCCCTCTAAGGTTACCCTCTTCCTACTCTACATGTATTTTCTATGTATCTATTTATTTACATGTTGCCTCCTCCATTTATATGTAAGCTCCTAGAAGGCAAGTATTGTTTTTGTGTTTTTCTTTCTCTTTGAACTTTCAGTGCTAAGGCACTGTACTTAGCATATAGAAATTTTTTAAGAATTTTTTTTTAAGAAATTAAAATTTAAGAAATTTAATTTAATTGACGAAATTTAATTTAAGAAGTTAAAATTAAAAAAAAATTAAGTTCTCCTTGTTTGACTGATTGACAAAACAAAAAAAGGTCTAAAAGGAAGTTGATTTATTTTACCCAGATCAGTGATTTCATTGTTGTAGGGAGATTCCAGTGTGAAAAGTTTCTCTACCAATGTAAACTGGCAACTGTCCTAATACCATATTAATCAATCAATCAATCAACAAGCATTTATTAAATATTATATTTTTTAAATGTTTTGGGGAAACCAATAGGTTAATGGACTTGTCCCAGGTCACACAGCCAATATGTAATAGAGAGCAGTACTTCACCCTGGCCTTTCTGACTCTGAAGCGAGTCCTCTATCCACTCTGCCATTCTGCCTCTCAGGGATTTGATAAACAAGCCTAAAAGTGAAGATATATTAAGATAGTAGTATTCCTAGAAAAGTTCAGGTCAGCGGGCTCAGATGTATTATATTCTATGTACTGAAAGTACTGGCAGATGTGATTGCTTCCTGAGGCACCATCAGGAATTTTGGAAAGATTATGAACAACAGAACATCTCCTATTGAAGAAGGTAAAATGTCATGATTTTTTTAAAAACAGGAAAAATGGAGTCTGCAAATTATGACAAAGTGAATGTAATGGTGATTTCTTGCAAAGTTTTTTAAGGTATTGTTTCTCACAATTTTATTGCTTCCTTTCGTTTTTATATGGAAATGATTTCTTGCACCTCCTCCAGTGATTGAATCCTTGCTTGTAATAAAAGAACATTTAAGCAGACCTAATACAGAAACTGCATCTGACAGCACATACAGCATTCCACATCTATAAACACCTACTTCTTTCCTGAAAGCAGAGTGCTATGGTTCATTATGAGTTCTCCTGGTCCAGGACTGCTATTGTAATTTATCTAAATTCCTATGCCTTTTATTGTGCTGATTACATCAAACTTCAAGATAGTATAGGATCTTCTTAAATATGCTCCAAATCTAGATAACAGTCTACAGATGAAAAACCAAGTGGATGAAGAAAGTATATTGCTCAGATGATGCCATACAATTGGAGTGGTAGACCGCTGAGTTTGTCCAGCAGTTTACATATATAGGACAAGGACTGTGGATGGACTGAAAGTTGACTAGGAAGAGAAAATAATAATTTGGGTGGCATTTTGGAAATTGTGCAGTGCTTTCTATGATTCTGAGGTGCTCCCACACTAAAGTTCATTCTTTCAACATCAACATTCTCCTGGTGATGTTATATTGTAGTGGAAGAAATACAATCCCAGACTTCCAGGAGCCAAGATAGTGGAGTATAAATCACTCTCACTGTCCATTATTGACCTCTGAATGCCCAGAAAATATCACCCCAGCAAAAATCCTAGAAGAAGTGAGCCAGCAAAAAGGCAGGGTGCCGCAGTCTTGTAGCCCAGGAAGCTTGGAGGATTAAGGGGAAAGGGAGTGGGAGCTTGTAATCCAAAAGAATTATGAACTGCACAATACTTTCACTTTAGGTTCAGATCTTGAGACACAATGACATGCACTGGATACAAACTTAACAAGTAATTGGGTTTATTTGATAATGCTTAAGGTGACAGAGAAGTAGGGATTAGAATAATGTACATATGCATATGATCCAGCGAATGATAATCAAAATAGAACAAAGAAAGAATAGAAATAAAACAAAGAAAGAATAGATACATCACCAACCAGGTGAGCTCCAACACCTGACACAGGGACCAGGGGAGACTTCAGGAGACAGTCATCAGGGTCCTGGTTGGGAAAGTCAACAGAGTGGGTGTCCCTATCTCTGAAGGGAAGACCTTCAAAAGTTCCTTTACCAAGGGCCCTTTTTATATCTATGTAAACCAAGGGAAAACAACCTTAGAACAAAGGTGGAACTTGGCCAAAGCTCCAGATGCCTATTTTTATGTACGTACCCAAGGATGGGCCAGATCCCTGAGCACTTACATGTTTTCCTTGAGATAAGAGTTGTTGCACCCTGGCAACATAGTTTGTTTGTTCTTTGATGTTCTGTTCCCTTGGTGCTCCTGGTCACACATACTAACTTTAAATTACATTCTTTATGTCAGGTCATGAGGCGGTCATGCAAGGGGTTGGGGAGGATCTCCTCAGTTTCCCTTATAGAGTTATGATGGGAGGTGTCCCAGCAAGCCAGTGGCAAGCCCCACCTCAGCAAACCAGGGGGAGATCCTGAGCCTACGGGTGTTGGAGCAAGATAATGCCAAAGTCATGACCCCTGAGTGCCTCAGCACAGGCAGGGAAACCGGTAGCCACCAGCTTAGAAAACCACCACATGCACTGGTGGGTAGACATCCTCCAGCAGCCAAACCTCCCAGTGCTTTAAAGAAGCCTGGGTGAGCAGGTGTCCTCCCGGAGGCAAACTCCCCACCCCTGCCCCAAAAGCTCCAATGTCGCTGACCCCAGCTCAGCACCAGATAAGCAGTCAGACTCCCACATCCTTCAGCTTCCAATACTTGAGGCCCCAGCACACAAAGAAAGTGACAGGGTCCAAGGCTCCCAGCACAAGAAGTTTGGGTCAGTGCCCCCTGAGCTGCAGCAGGAGAGTTCAATTTTAAAAGCCAGGAAATAGGCAAAAACCATGAGCAAAAAGCAGAAATGGACAATGACCACCGATTCTTATTTTGGGGACAGGGAAGATCAAGGCACAAATTCAGAAGAGGACAACATTGTCAAAATACCCACAACCGAAACCTCAAAGGGGAATATGAACTGGACTTAAGCCCAAAAAGCCTTCTTGGAAGAGCTTAAGAAAGATTTTAAAAGTCAAATAAGAGAGGTAGAAGAAAAATCGCGGGAAAAAATGAGAGGTGTGCAAGAGAGAGTCAATAGATTGGAAAAGGAAGGATAAAAATTGACTATAGAGTTCCACTTCTGGGAGCCAAGATGGTGGAATAAGAAGTCACTTTCACCCTCCCTTATTGACCTCTGAAAGCCTTGAAAATATCACCCTAGGAAAAATATTGGAATAGCTGAACCAGTAGAAAGATGGGGTGCAGCAGTCTTATAGCCCAGAAACCTTGGGGGATTAATGGGATAGGCCCCTCTTACTCTGGGAGAGGGGAATCAATAGAGAACAGGAGGTGTCCCAGCAAAATGGAGGCAAGTCGCACCTCAGCCTACCACGGTGAAATCCTGAACCCCAGGGTGTTGAAACAGGCAAGCACCAACACCAAGACCCCCCAATGCCTCAGTACAGGCAGGGGAACCAGTGGAAACTGGCTCAGAAATTCCACCATGTGCCACAGTGTTCTCTGGCAGCCAAGTCTCCCAGTGCCTCAGCAAAACTCTGAGAAGCACAACTCCAAGAGGGAAAGCTCCAGGCAGAGAAACATCCTGTAGCAGTGAAATATCCCACTGCAAGGCTCGGGTGAGCAGAAGACAAAGGAACGCAAGACCTAGGTGAGCAGGCATCCTCCAAGGGCCAGATTTCCTATCCCTACTCCTACCCCTAGAGCTGCAGTGTTACTGATTGCAGCCCAACAGCAGGTAAGTGGCCAGAACCCTACAGCGTCCAACTGCTAGCATCTGAGGCCCCAGCACTCAAACCTAGGGACTAGGTCCTGGGCTTCCAGCACAAGAAGCTTGGGTCAGTGCCCCCTGCTCCCCAGCAGGAGAGCTCAATTTTTTTAAAGGTCAGGAAATAAGCAAACACCATGAGAAAAAAGAAACTTACAATGACCAGAGATTCTTATTACAAGGACAGGGAAGATTGAGGCAGAAACTCAAAAGAGGATAACATTGTCAACAAACCTGCATCTGAAACTTCAGAAGGGAATATCAACCGGTCTGAAGCCCAAAAACGCTTCTTGGTAGAGCTCAAGAAGGATTTTAAAATTCAAATAAGAGAGGCAGAAGAAAAATTGAGGAAATGACAGGTATGCAAGAGAGAGTCAATAGCTTGGAAAAGGAAGGACAAAAATTAACCGTAGAAAACAAGTCCTTAAAAAATACAATTGGCCAAATGGAAAAAAAAAAAAGTACACCGAAGAAAAGAAATCCTTAAAAAATACAATTGACCAGCTGGAAAAAAAAATGTACATTGAAGAAAACATCTCCTTAAAAAGCAGAATTGGCCAAATGGAAAAGGAGGCACAAAAATTCACTGAGGGTCTTGGGAAAGTCCCTTGACCACAAGGACCTGTTCATCCTGCTTCACATGGTCCAGCCTCCCACGGAGGAAGTCTCAGCTTGGGCCAGACACCCAGGGTTCACTGAGCATAAAGTAAGCATGCACTGAGGATGGCAGGTGCTCAAAAAGAGGCCTGGGAAGCCAGCCCTGCCCCCCCCCCAAAAAAAAACAGCCCCACAGCACCCTGGGCACGTGAAGAAAGAAGTGCTGGGGGGGAGGGGAATGTGGGGTGCGGCAGCTGAAAGTACACATGCTTCCTGGCTGCTGGGTTCCCTAGCCTAGGGGTGGAAGATGAATAAGAAGCAGTTTGGCATGTAGAGCAGCAAGCAGCCTTGGTGCCAGGAAGACTTGGTCAAGCCCTGCCTCCGACAGTTTGCTGGCTGGGACATCATAGGTAAGAAAACTGAGGACAAGAGAGGGAAAGTGACTTGCCCAAAGTTGAACAGCAAAATGGATATTCTAAATTCTCCCACCTCCAAATGCATCACTTATTGGAAAAGAAAAGTTAAGTCTGAGTACATGTGACTTCGACAACTCAAACGGTTTCAGGCAAATATGGGTGCAAAGGCTGTGTTTGTGGCCAATTTTGCAAAAGTTCAAGAAAAAACTCAGATACTCAAAGACTGGAAGAGGATCCAAGTCCAGCCTGTTCAATTGATGAGGCCTGTGAGTGGGCATACTTTCCTCAAAAAGTGTACTGTAGAAAGCAATTTGTCAGGATTTGACAGCCAGGATATGTCAATGAGATCTCTGAATACAGTTGCACCGGTGCCCATCATGTATTCCTGGTCTCCTCTCAAGCAAAATTTCATGGTGGAAGACGAGACCGTTTTGTGCAATATTCCCTACGTGAGAAATGAGGTTAAAGAAGAAGATGAAAATTTCATTGAAGAACTCATCAATAACTATGATGGGAAAGTCCATGGGGAAGAAGAGAGGATCCCAGGTTCTGTCCTGATCAGTGATGCTGTGTTCCTGGAGTTGGTAGATGCCCTGAATCAGTACTCGGATGAAGGGGAGAGGAGCAACAATGACTCTTCTGAGGGGAAACAGAGTTGCCAGTCCTCAGGAAGAAAAAAACGACTCGTCATTGAAAGCAACAAAGAGGTCCAAGAAACAATTCCCTAATGACACGAGCTTCAGCCCCATTTCTTCCACATTCCCTGAGAACGGTGTTCCGGATGACATGAAAGAGAGGTATCAAGAACTCACAGAGGTATTGTAGTGTTTTGCCTTCCTAGTGCACACCAAATACCAAAGACCCCTGAGTCAAGTCTGTGCATCAAGAACAATCCCCACTTTCCTCCACACATTCTTCTCTGACACTGCTTCAGATATGACTGCTTCCTTCACCCTTGTCATGCCACTCCTAATGTGTACAAACACAGGAACAAAGAAATCAAGATTAGCCAGACCCATGTGGATTGGAGTGCTTCCTGTAACTGTGAACCTCAGTTTTAATTTTTCAGAGACTATGTGCTCCGTGACTCACATCCATAGAGCACTGCAAATCAAATCTGGATCCTATCTTCAGAATTTCCTACAATAAAATGGATGGAGGCAATGTGGATAGAGTAGGTAGTCACTCCTGCAGTGAAGTTTGAAGGCCTCCCTGTCCAAAATATTTGCTGACCAGCTGCCATAATGCTGGAAATTCCTTAATTAAAATTAACGTCATTCATTTGCATTTAAAAAATCCTCACTGAGGAGAAGAAGTAAAGAAAGAAAAAGTAAAATGGGCCAAATGGAAAAGGAGGTACAAAATTTAATAGAAGAAAACAATTTGTTGAAAATTAGAATCAGACAAATGGAAGCTAATGACTCTATGAGAGAGCCAGAATCAGTCAATCAGAAACAAAAGAATGAAAAAAAAAATAGATGAAAACATAAAGTACCTCAACTGGTAAAACAACTGACCTCGAAAATAGATCCAGGAGAGGCAATTTAAAAATTATTGGTCTACCTGAAAACCGTCATGAAAAAAAAAAAAGAGCCTGGACAGCATCTTTCAGGAAATCATCAAGGAAAACTGCCCTGAGGTCCTAGAACCAGAGGGTAAAATAGCCATAGAAACAATCCACTGATCACCTCTTAAAAGAGATCCCAAATTTTGAAAATGCCAAGGAATATAGTAGCCAAATTCCACAATTATCAAGTCAAAGAGAAAATACTGCAAGCAGCCAGAAAGCAACAATTTAAATATCATGGAACCATAGTCAGGATTACACAGGACCTTGCAGCTTTTACATTAAAAAATCATAGGTCGTTGAATGCGATATTCTGTAAGGCAAAGGGCTTGGATTACAACCAAGGATCAATTACCCAGCAAAAATGAGCATAGTCTTTCAGAGGAGGAGATGGACATTCAACAAAATAGGGGATTTCCAAACCTTCCTGATAAAAAGACCAGAGCTCAACAGAAAATTTGATCTTAAAATACACGACTCAAGAAAGGCATAAAAAGGTAAACAAGACAGAAAAAAAAAACAACATGGTATTAATAAGGGCAAACTGTTTACATTCCTACAAGGGAAGATGACACTTGTAACTCTTGAGAACTGTATTGTTATTATATCATTTGAAAGGAGTGTACATAGACAGAGGGGGCGGATTACATTACAGGAAAAGGCACAAAAACCTATTACAGTAGAGGGAAAGAAGGGAGGGAGATGAGCATTGTTTGAACTTTACTCTCATCAGATTTGGTTCAAGGAGGGAATAACATACACGTTTAGGTATTGAAATTTAGCTTGCTATATAGGCAGTAGGAGGGGAAAGGGGAAAGAATAGGGAAGAGGGTATAGAAGGGAGGGAAGAAGTAGTAAGGGAAAAGGAAAAGAAAACGGAGGATGATGATAGAAGGGAGGGCAGATTGAGAGAGGTGGTAGTCAAAAGCAAAACTCTAGTGAGGAGGGAAAGAGGGAAAAGGAAAAAGAAAAGCATAAACGGGAGAAGGAATAGGATGGAGAGAAAGACAGAGATAGTACTCATAAGTGTGAATGTGAATGAGATGAGCTCATCAAACAGAAGCAGATAGCAGAATGGTTTAAAAACCATAATGCCACAGTATGTTGTTTATAGGAAACACATTTGAAACAGAGGGACACACACAGGGTAAAGGTAAAAGACTAGAGTAGAATATATTATGTTTCAGCTGACATAATAAAAGAAGGGGTAGCAATCCCAATTTCAGACAAAGCAAAAGCAAAAATGGATCTCATTCAAAGAGATAAGGAAGGAAACTAAATCCTGCTGAAAGGCACCATAGACAATGAAGTAATATCATTACTAAACATATATGCACCAAGTGGTATAGCATCCAGATACTTAGAGGGGAAGTTCAGGGAGTTACAGGAAGAAATAGACAGCAAAACTACACTAGTGGAGGACCTTAACCTCTGAACTACATAAATCTAACCACCAAATAAACAAAAAAGAAGTTAAGGAGATGAACAGAATTTTATAAAAGTTAGATATTGTAGACCTATAGAGAAAATTGAATGGGGATAGAGAAAGGAATATACTTTTTTCTCGGTGGTAGATGGCACCTACACAAAAGTTGACCATGTACTAGGGCATAAAAACCTCACAATCCAGTGCAGAAAGGCAGAAATATTAAATGTATCCCTTTCATATCATGATACAATAAAAATTATATGGAATAAAGGGCCATGGAAAGATAGACTAAAAATGAATTGGAAACTAAATAAACGAATTCTAAAGAATGAATGAGTCAAACAACAAATCTTAGAAACAATAACTGCATTCAAGAGAATGACAATAATGAGACAACATACCAAAACTTATGGGATTCAGCGAAAGCAGTTCTTAGGGGAATTTTTATATCTCTAAATGCTTACATGAATAAAATAGAGAAAGAGGAGATCAGTGAAATGGGCATGCAACTAAAAAAAATCTAGAAAAAGAAAAAAATTAAAAATCCTCAATTAAATACAAAATTGGAAATACTGAAAACCAAAGGTGAGATTAATAAAATTGAAATTAAGGAAACTATGGAAATAACAAATAAAACTAAGAGCTGGTTTTATGAAAAAAAAAAGTAAAATAGATAAACCTTTGGTTAATTTGATTAAAAAAAAAAAGAAAACTAGATTACCAGCATCAAAATGAAAAGGGTGAATTCACCATGAATGAAAAGGAAATCAAAACAACAATTAGGATCAACTGTATGCCAAGAAATTCGTGAAATGGATGAATGTTAACAAAAATATAAATGGGCCAGATGAACAGAAGTGGAAGGAAAATACTTAAATAGCCCCATCTCAGAAAAAGAAATTGAATAAGCCATCAATGAACTCCCTAGGAAAAAATCTCCAGATGGATTTACAAGTGAATTCTATCAAACATTTAAAGAACAATGAATTCTAATACTCTATAGACTATTTGGCAAAATAGGCAAAGAAGTATTCCTACCAAATTCTTTTTATGATACAAATATGGTGAGGATGCCTACACAGGGAAGAATCAAACAGAGAAACAAAATTACAGAGCAATTTCCCTAATGAATATAGATGCAAAAATTTTAAATGAAATATTAGCAAAAAGATTACAGTAACTTATCAGTGATCAAGAATAATACACAGTGGCCAGGTAGCATTTATACCAGGAATGCAGGTCGGGTTCAGTATTAGGAACACTCTCAGCATAACTGAGTATATCAACAACAAAACTAACAGAAACCACATGATTATCTCAACAGATGCAGCAAGAAGCTTTTGACAAAATAAAACACCCATTCCTATTAAAAACACAAGAGAACATAAGAATAAATGGAGTCTTCCTTAAAATGATAAGTAGCATCTACCGAAAACCTTCAGCAAGCATCATAAGTAATGGAGATAAGCTAAAAGCATTTCAAATAAGATCAGGAGTGAAACAAGGTTGTCCATTATCACCATTGTTTTCAATATGGTACTGGAAACATTAGCTTTAGCAATAAGAGAAAAAGAAATTGAAGGTATTAGAATAGACAAAGAAGAAACAAAGATATCACTCTTTGCAGATGATATGATGATATGCTTAGAGAATCCTAGAGAATCAAATAAAAAACTACTTGAAATAATAAATAACTTTAGCAAAGTTGCATGCTATAAAATAAACCCACTTAAATCATTGGCATTTCTACATAATACCAACAAAGTCCAACAGCAAGAGGTAGAAAGAGAAATTCCATTCAAAATTACTGTAGACATTATAAAAATTTTAGGAGTCTAGCTACTGAAACAAACCGAGGAACTATATGAACACAATTACAAAACACTTTTCACACAAATCAAGTCAGATCTAAATCACTGGAAAAACTTCAGTTACTCATGGGTAGGCCGAGCTAATATAATAAAAATGACAATTGTACCTAAATTAATTTACTTATTCAGTGCCATACCAATCAAACTACCAAAAACTATTTTATGGAGCTAGAAAAAATAAGATTCATCTGGAAGAAGAAAAGGTCCAGAATCTCAAGGGAACTAATGAAGAAAAAATGCTAGGGATGGTGGCCTAGCCATACCAGATCTTAAATTGTATCATAAAGCAGCAATCGTTAAAACTACTTGGTACTGGCTAAGAAATAGAGTGGTGGATCAGTGGAATAGGTTAGGTACACAAGACACAGTAGTCAATGACTATGGTAATCTATTTGATAAACCCAAACACCTGAGATAAGAACTCACTATTTGACAAAAACTGCTGGAAAAACTGGAAAAGAGTATGGCAGAAACCAGGCATAGACCAAAATTTCACACCAAATGCCAAAATAAAGTCAAGATGGGTTCATGATTTAGATATAAAGGCTGATTCTATGAGTAAACTGGGAGAACAAGGAATAGTTTACCTGTCAGATTTATGGAGAACAGAAGAATTTATTACCAAACAAGATAAGAGAACATTATGAAATGCAAAATGGATAATTTTGATTATATGAAGTTGAAAATTTTTTGCACAAATAACACCAATAAAATCAAGATTAGGAGAGAAGCAGAAAACTGGGAAAGAATTTTTACAACTAGTGTCTGATAAGGGCCTCATTTCCAAAATGTATAGCGAACTATGTCAAATTTATAAGAGTGCAAGTCATTCCCCAATTGATAAATGCTCAAAGGATATGAACAGGCAGTTTTTAGAAGAATAAATTAAAGCTATCTGTAGTCATATGAAAATATGCTCTAACTCAATATTGATTAGAGAAATGCAAATCAAAACAACAGTGAGGTACCACATCACACCTATCAGATTGGCCAACATGAGAAAACAGCAAAAATGATAAATGTTGGAGAAGATGTGGGAAAATTCGAACCCTAATGCAGTGTTGGTGGAGTTGTGAACTGATCCAGCCATTCTGGAGAGCAATTTGGAAGTATGCCCAAAGGCCTATAAAAATGTGCATACCCGTTGACCCAGCAATAGCACCTCTAGGCTCTATCCCAAAAAGATCACAAAAACAGGAAAAGGACCCATATGTGCAAAAATATTTATAGCAGCTCTTTTTGTGGTGGCAAAGAATTAGAAATTGAGGGGATGCCCATCAATTGGGGAATGGCTGAACATGTTGTGGTATATGAAGGTAATGGAATACTATTATGCTATAAGAAATGATGAGCAGGCAGACTTGAGAAAAACCTGGAAAGTCTTACATGAACTGATGCAGAGTGAAATGAGCAGAACCAGGTGAACATTGTACACAGTAACAGCCACATTATGGTATGACTAACTTTAATAGACTTGGCTCTTCACAACAATGCAAGAATCTAAGACAACTCCAAAAGACTCATCATGGAAATTGCTGTCCACACGCAGAGAAAGAAATATGGAGTGCGAATGGATTTGGAAGCATACTATTCGCTCTGGTTTTCCTTGTTTTCTTTTACTGCTTCATTCCCGTGGTTCCTCCCATTAGTTCCAATTGTTCTTTACACAATGACTAATGGAAAAATATGCTTAACATCAACGTATATGTAGAGCCTATATCAGACTGTATGCCATCTGGGGGGAGGGGGAGAAAATTTAAAAGACAAAATCTTATGGAAGTGAATGTTGAAAACTAAAAATAATCCTAAAAAAAAAAATCCTACCACCCACCAATGCTGCACCCCCTTTTTCTCCTTCCTGACTGTCAAGTCCACCCTGCAAGGGCCACCCAACCTTAACCTCCATTGCTATTACGGGTGATTCTTAAACATCGATCAATCATCAAGGTCATGTCATATTATTTCTGGGGTTCTTGGGGTGGAATCTTTGTGAGGTGGGAAACATCTTTGAATGAGACCTGCTTTGCTATTAAAAAAAAAAAAAAAAGGACAGCCTACCCCAAGGCTCCTAACGAAACTGGGGCCAGAGGGGCTTGGTAAGCTGGAGATACAGCATGTGACATGGACAAAATGAAGGCCCTGTTCCAAACCTAAATTTATCTGGGGAAGGGAAAATATGTCAAGGAAGAGCATTGGGGGAGCGAGGAATGTACCAGGTATTTGCGTAATTCCTTCAATTTCCGGCATCCATTCAAGATTCTAAGTATCCTTTGGGAGATGTGGGGGCTGGAGAGAGGCCAGGGTGCTGGATCCCTTTGGATGTCTTCTGGGAAGCCGGCCTTGCCTCACTTCCGGTCCTGTCAGGAGACGTGATATCATCGGAAGCTAGACTCCTGATAGGCTGAGGTGAGGAAAAGCCACGCCTCTTCCCTCCCTTCCCCCCCCCCCGACTTCTACCTCTCCGCCCCATGCCTAGGCCAGCAGGGTGCCGCAGCCCCTAGACCTGGTTTTGGATTGAGGGTCCGCGGGCTCCAAGATCTTGAGTGTCCTTCTCGTGTCCTGGGTGCCCGCGGCTTGAGCCGCCTCAGCCCGCGCGCAGCGGTGTCTGGCCCGACGTCTCTGTTCTCCACCACTTGTGCTCCCGCCATGTTTGAACTTGGGTTCTGTCCCCAGGAGGGAAGAGGCCCTCCTGCTGCGGGGCGCTGCGCAGCACGGCTCGCGCGAAACTCCATGCATGATGCGCGAGGGAGCCTGAAACGTGCGTGATGACTGCCCCTTGTCTCGGTTCTCGCGGCGGGGGTCCCTCAACTTGCAACAGAAGCCAATACAGCTGCATAGGACTGAGGCAACGTTTATATGTTGATGCTTCATGGATCAGCTTGGCCACAGATTTAATAGATCACCTAGTGGTGATCCTGTTGGTGGTGAAGCTAGTCCTCATATAGCAGATGCAGGCTTGTGCATCCCTACTCAAAGGCTTTTTTTTTTTTTGAATGTTAATTTATTTATTTTTAGTTTTCAACATTCACTTCCACAACATTGAGTTTCAAATTTTCTCCCCATCTCTCCCCTCCCCCCAGCCAAGACAACTTGCATTCTGAATGCCCCTTCCCCTGGTCTGGCTTCCCTTCTATCACCCCCCTACCCCACCTTTCTCTTAACCCTTCACCTTCTGTTTTCCTGTAAGGCAGGATAGATTTCTATGCCCTATTGCCTGTATATCTTATTTCCCGGTTGTATGTAAAAATGCTTTTTAACATTTCTTTTTAAAATTTTGGGCTTCAAATTCTCTCCCTTCCTCCCTGCCCGCTCACCCTCATTGAAAAGGCAAGCAACTCGATACAGGTTATACATGTGTAGTCATGCAAAACACTTTTAGAATGGTCATGTTGTGAAAGACTAAGTATAATTTCCTCCATCCTATCCTGCTCTCCCGTTTATTCTATTCTCTCCTTTGACCCTGTCCCTCCTCAGAAGTGTTTGCTTCTGATTACCCCCTCCCCCAATTTGCCTTCCCTTCTACCATCCTCCCCTCTTATCCCCTTTCCCACTATTTTCCCATAGGGTAAGATAGATTTCCATACCCAGTTGAGTGTGTATGTTATTCCCTCCTTGAGCCAAATCTGGTGAAAGTAAGATTCATTCATTTTCTCTCACCTTCCCCTCTTCCCCTCTACTGTAAATGCTTTTTCTTCTTTTATGTGAGATAATTGACCCCATTCTACCTCCCCCTTTCTCCTTCTCCCATTACAATCCTCTCTCACCCCTTAATTTTATTTTTTTGATATCCTCCCTTTATTTTCAATTCATCCTGTGCCCTCTGTCTATATATTCCCTCCAACTACCCTAATACTGAGAAAGGTCTCATGAGTTACAAATATCATCATCCCATGCAGAAATGTGAACAGTTCAACTTTAATAAGAGCCTTATGATTTCTCTTTCCTGTTTACCTTTTCATGCTTCTCTTGAGTTATATTTTCTATTCAGCTCTGATCTTTTCATCAAGAATGCTTGAAAGTCCACTATTTCACTGAATATCAATTTTAGAGGTGATTCTTGGTTTTAATCCTAGCTCCTTTGTTCTTCAGAATATCATATTCCAAACTCTCTGATCCCTTAACGTAGAAGCTGCTAAATCTTGTCTTATCCTGACTGGGTTTCCACAATACTTGAATTGTTTCTTTCTGGCTGCTTGCAATATTTTCTGCTTGACCTGGGAACTCTAGAATTTGGGTATAACATTCCTAGAAGTTTTCCTTTGAAGATCTCTTTCAGGAGATGATTGGTGGATTCTTTCCACTTCTATTTTACACTCTGTTCTAGAACTTCAGGGCAATTTTCCTTGATAATTTTTTGAAAGAGGATGGCTAGGCTCTTTTTTTGATCTTGGATTTCAGGTAGTCCAATAATTTTTACATTATCTCTCCTTGCTCTATTTTCCAGGTCAGTTATTTTTCCAGTGAGATATTTCACATTGTCTTCTATTTTTCATTCTTTTGGATTTGTTTTATAGTTTCTTGATTTCTCAAAAAGTCATTACCTTCCATTGGCTCCATTCTAACTTTTAAGGAAGTATTTTCTTCAGTGAGCTTTTAGATTTCCTTTTCTGTTTGTCCAGTTCGGCTTTTTAAGGGACTCTTCTCATTGATTTTTTTGGACCTCTTTTGCCATTCAGGTTAGTCTGTTTTTTAAGGTGTTATTTTCTTCAGTATTTTTTGGGTCTCCTTTAGCAAGCTGTTCACTTGTTTTTCATGATTTTCTTGCATCACTCTAATTTCTCTTCCCCATTTTTCCTTTACTTCTCTTACTTGCTTCTCAAAATCCTTTTTCAGCTCTTCCATGGCCTGGAACTGATTCATGTTTTTCTTGGAGGCTTTGGATGTAGGAGCTTTGATTTTGTTGTCTTCTTCTGGTTGTATGTTTTGCTCTTCTTTGTCACCAAAGTAAGAGTCTATGGTCTGACTTTTTTGTGCTGTTTGTTCATTTTCCCAGCCAATTACTTGAGTTTTAAACTCTTTGTTAAGGTAGGGACCACAGACCTGGGCTGTGGTCTATGAGTGACCTCAAGTACTCTTTTCTGTCTTGGGGAGGATTCCCTCTCCACTGCCATTACAAGCTCCACCACATCAGTGCTCCTCCTCACCCCAGGACCGCCACCCCTAACTTTGACCCAGATCCAAGCATGGACAAAGCAAGAGAATCCTGCCTCAGTACCAGCAAGGAGATCCCCTGTAGTCCCCCTCTGATCAGCCACTCGATCCTCCTTCTATCTGTGTACTGAGAGCTCTGGAAGCAGCTGCTACCCCAGGGCTGTGCCAGCACTGGGGCCAGATGGAGCTCCTCTTTTACTGAGGTCCCACAGACCTTTCCTACTGACCTTCTAAGTTGTCTTTGGTGTTTGGGGGTTGAGAAGTCTGGAAACCACCACAGCTCCCCTTGATTCAGTCCCCTGAGACCTGCTCCAGGTTCGCTGAGGCTGGGTCTTTGCCTGCACAGCCCACACTGAAGTGTGCTCCTCTCCCAGCCCAGCACAACAGACCTTTCCAATCAAACATCCAAGTTGTTTTGCGATGGAAATTTGTTTCATGTCTTTTGTGGGTTCTGCTACTCTAGAATTTCTTTAGAGCCATTTTTACAGGTGTTTGGAGGGGTTTGGAGGAGAACTCAAGCACGTCACTGCTTTTACTCTGCTTTCTTGGCAGATAGCCTCACAGGATTTTCTGTTTGCTGGTAGCATTTACACTCTTCTGACAAAGTCTTCAAAGACCCACTTTTGGAGGGTGGAGCCAAGATGGTGGAGTAAATGCAATGACTTACTTGAACTCTCCCCTAAATCTCTCCAAATACCTGTAACAATGAGTCTAAATAAATTTTACAGTGGCAGAACCCACAAAAAGACATAGTGAAACAAATTACCAGCCCAAGAAACTGGGAAAGTCGACAGGAAAGGTCTGTTGCACCGCACTGGGAGAAGAGCACAGTTCCGCCTGGGCCATGCAGACAAACACTGGGGCCCCAGCAAACCTAGAACAGGCCTCAGGGGACTGAATAATTGGGAAGCTGTGGTGGTTTCCAGACATCTCTACCCACAATCACCAAAGACAACTTAGATGGTCGGGGGAAAGGTCTGGCACCTGGTTCTGGAGATCTCGGCCCAGAGATGATGGGAGGATTGAATGACTGATCAGAGGAAGATTGCAGGGATCTCTTTGCTGGTACTGAGACAGGATTCTCTTGCTTTACCCATGCTTGCATCTTGATGAAAAGACCAGAGCTGAATACAAAATTTAACTTTCAAAAACAAGACTCAAGTGAAACAAAAAGAGGTAAACAGAAAAGAGAAATCATAAGAGATTTATTAAGGTTGAACTGTTTACATTCCTGCAGGGAAAGATGATATTTGTAACTCATGAGTCCTTTGTCAGTATTAGGGTAGTGGGAGGGAAAAAATTATATGTATGAATAGATAGATAGAGGGCACAGGGTGAGTTGAAGTTGAAGGGGTGATATCTGGAAAATAAAATTAAGGGGTGAGAGAGGATTAGACTGGGAGAAGGAGAAAGGGAAAGGTAGAATGGGGTAAATTATCTCACATGAAACAGACAAAAAACGGCGTTTACACCGGAGGGGAAATGGGGGAAGGTGAAAGGGAATGAATGAATCTAATTCTCATAGGATTTGGCTTAAGGAGGGAATAACATACACAATTGGGTATGGAAATCTATCTTATCCTACAGGAAAATAAGGGGGGGAGGGTCCAAGAGAGCAGGGTGATGATAGAGGTGAGGGCAGATTGGGGGAAGGGATAATCAGAAGCAAACACTACTGAGGAGGGACAGGGTCAAAAGAGAGAATAGAATAAATGGGAGACAGGATAGAATGAAGGGAAATATACTTAGTTTTTCACAACATGACTACTATGGAAGTGTTTTGCATGACTACATACCTATAACCTGTATTGAGTTGCTTGCCTTTTCAATGAAGGTGGTTGGAGAGGGAGGGAGGGAGAAAATTTATAACCCAAAGTTTTAAAAACATGTTAAAAAAATTGCTTTCACATCCAACTGGGAAATAAGAAATACAGGAAATGGGGTATTGACATATATCCTGCCCTATAGGAAAATAAAGGGGTAGGGGATAAGAGAAGGGGGGGTATAGAAGGGAGGGCAGATCAGGGGAAGGGGTATACAGAATGCATGCCATCTTGGGGTGGGGGAAGGGATGAGATGGGAAAAAATTTTGGAACTCAAAATCTTGAGGAAGTGGATGTTGGAAACTAAAATTAAATAAAGAAAAAAATTTAAATTTTAAAAAAGGAAATCTGTCCTGCTGTACAGAAAAATAGAAGGGGAAGAGGATAAGAGAAGGCATGGTGATAGAATGGAGGGCAGATTGGGGAAAGGTATTCAGAATCTACACTGTCTTGGGGCATGGGGAGGGAAGAGATGGGGAGAAAATTTGGAACTCAAAATCTTATGGAAGTGAATGTTGAAAACTAAAAGTAAATAAATTAATTTAAAAAGTTAGTTCTAAATTCAGTGCATATTTTTCAAGAGAAGACCAAATAAATGAACAGTTGGCCTGGTGATGTGCCTTGCCAAAGTTACCTCAGCAAGTCACCAGAAGCAGACATATAGTCCTGAACTCAAAGTCTTTTGAGATTGATAGAGTCTATCTTAGTTCCATTTCACTGATATAATCTTTGAGAACCAAGGCTCAGGCATGATAATTGATGAGGGTAACACCATAATGTAGGTCAATTTTGCACATAAACACAGATTGCACTGGATCTGTGCCCTCGTTTAAGGGGATATATCCTTCAGTATTGCAAATCACATTGATGCATGCATAACCATCCTATGTAAGTCTTACCTCTGGTGTCCCATACATTTAGAGCTGGGAGGGACTTTAAAGTATCTCAAATCCAAGCCAATCCATTTTTTGGATGAGGAAACTGAAGTCCAGATTGGCTCAATCATTCAGGTAGTAAGTGGGAAGGATGAGACTTGATCCCAAGTCCTCTGATTATAAATCTATCAATTTTTCATGCACATCATGCTGCTTTTTTTTTGTGCTGAAAGCTTTCTTCTCATTCTTTTAAGATTATATTGAAACCAGTGGTTGAAACTCAGTGAGAGAAAAATGGAGAGGTTTATGGTCGGCATGATCAGTCTAACATATGACAGTTAAGGTGGTTGTTATTTGTTCTTCCTCCTGGATAAGAAGTATGGGTATGATACCTTGTGGGATATTTGTATTTTGTCCAATCAAAGATTTCTAAGATTTCCTCTCCTTGATGGCAGGGACTATCTTTTGATTTTTTTTTAATTAGGCAAGAAAGGGAAACAGTATTAAGGACATCAGAGAAATGTACGATAAGGGGGAAAAAGATGTATTGACCACATGATAAGGACGAGGGAATAAGTTTTTGTTGGTCCGTCATTTTCAGTCGTGTCTATTCTTTGTGACACCATTTGAGGTTTTCTTGATAAAGATACTGGAGTAGCTTGCTATTTCATTCTTCAGGACATTTTATACATAAGGAAATTGAGACAAACAGGGTTAAGTGACTTGCCCAGGGTCACACAGCTAGTAAGTGTCTAAGACCCAGATTTGAATTCAGGAAGATGAGCCTTCCTGACTCCAGGCCTGGCACTCTGTCCACTGCTAGTTATCATCCTGACACTTAGTAAGTGCTTGACAAATGCTTGTGGATTGGTTGGTATCACTAGAAAGCAACTTGGAGAAATAGAAGAGGCTCAGCACTTAGTTTACCTGGTATTTGTAATGGTGGGATGAAATGTCATCAGAGAGGGCAAAAAAAAAAGAAGAAATTAAAGTAGGAGAAGTATTCTTAGGACAATGAAGGAGAGAAAAATCAACATCTTTCACAGAAGTGTGTCTGATCTCTGTGGATGGAGATGTGGACTGGAAACTCAGTTGGAATTAGTAAATGTCTGTCCAGGAAATAACTTGTACTAGCTACTTAACCAATAGAAGACCCTTTTAAGGAAAGAAACTGCAGGAAAAGAAAAGGTGTTTTAGAATCGACATGACTTGATCCTCTCACTGAAGAATCCCTAGATTATGCTTCTCATGATAGAAACTTTTAAATTCATTGCCAGAAGTTTCAGATCCAGCTCCTTCATAATGCACACCAAAATGATCACTTATACAGAACTTTGATAAGTCATCCCCCTGTGGATGTCGTACATATAGCCAGTGTGAAACCATGTTAAGGAAATAGGGTCTTAAAAGAAGACAAACCTCTTGACTCTAGGCCTTTAATCTTAGAACCCTTTGGTTTACAAATAGGTTATTCTCATTAAAAAGAGCCTCAATGGTATCTAAGAAGTATTTTTATTTTCCTGAATTTTCATTGTAGTGAATAGATAGTGCTTCTATTTTTAAAAGCATCCTTAAGCTGAGTATTGTTGTTGTTCAGTTGTTTCAACTATTCTGACTCTTCATGACCTCATTTGGGGTTTTCCTGGCAAAGATACAGGAGTGGTTTGTCATTTCCTTCTCCAGCTCATTTTAAAGATGAAGACACTGTGGCAGTCAGATTTAAGGGACTTGCCCAGGGTCACACAGCTAGTGTCTAAGGCCAGATTTGAACTCAGGTCTTCCTCACTCTAGGCCCAGCTCTTTGTCCATGCTACTACCTAGCTGTCCTCCCATTAGTATTAAAGGACCCAAATCAGGTTGTTAACCAATAGCCCTAGGTCGGTCAGTCAGTCAGTCAGTCAGTCAGAAATAAGTCAGTGTTGCTGGCTTCCTGGCCCTTCTACAAACAAGAGATTCCATCT
>NW_020954243.1:0-7778 GCF_900497805.2 Vombatus ursinus
AAATTAAGGCTATGGCCATTGTTAGATGTGGTTAAAGTGGGATGTAACAGTAGGACATGGGCAATGGGAAAAATGAGGGACTCAATGATCAAGGGTGATTGAGAGAGAGTCAATTTATAAGTCGAAGTCCACTTTTATGAGGCCAGGAGGTGGAGAGAGAAAAAAATCCAAGCCATTTATCAAACTCACTGAGAAATGAAGTGAGAGTGACCAAGATCTGTGGACCACATCTACCAAGATTCTGATTGGGTGGTAGATATGAAAAAACATGCACCTGAAAGGAGAGACTTTACTGAGGGAGAGATTTGGGGAGAAGTGAATATTACAACTGCCTTTCATAGACATGGGAGGTGAATGGGATGTGTGAAGGTACAGCCAGGAAGAGAGAAGGTGACTAGGGAGGCTATATATTTAAAGGGGGTAATCAGGTTTAAGCTATAGCTAGTAGATGGAAGGAGTGGGAGAGGAAAACATTTAGAATGAAGGAGAGTTGATTGTCAGTGGAAAAATCATTTCATGGGTACATTGGAAGGAGTAGGAGTGTTTGATTGGAACTTTGATGTTGAGGGTTGAGGGGGATGGGAATAAGAAACTAAGTGATGGAAAACAGCATTAGGATAATTACCTGAAGGGAATAAGACTCTTTGGGATATGTAGAATATGATAAAGTATGAGAATATTCATCAGTGAGTGGAATGTGCCACTCTTCTTCTGAGATAAGACTCAAGATCTGAGTGAAGACGAGGTGCAATATGAGATAGGAGGAACGTGGTCAGATTCCTCCTGAGGTAAGAAAAGCTGGCAACTTATCTGAGCTGGGAAGGAAATGAGGGATTCTAAAGGGGCAGAGGTGAAGGGGGCATGCATTCCAGCCATGGATGACTGCTTTTACAAAGGAATGCAGATAAGATATACGGTGTCATCTAAGAAGACCAGAATCTTTGGACCATAAAGTATATGAAGACTAATAATATCTATGATGGAGAATTAGAAAAGTAGAGTGTAGCCAGGTTATGAATGTCATCCAATGACAAAAACAAAGGTCCATATATGATCCTATAGGTCATTGGGTATTCCAGAGTTGATTGAACTGAGGATGGCATGAATAAATGCAGGTATGGAAAACTCTGGGGATCTAAGGAAATGAAGGATTGCTGACCAGAGAGACATTATACAGGTAGGTAAGTCAGAAGGTTGCTTCAGTCGTCTAGGTGAGAAAAGATGAGATTGTGTGAATCAGTGAGTCAATTTAGCATTTATTAAACATGTACCATATGTTAGGCACTCTGCTAAGCTCTGGGAATAGAAAGAAAAGTAGAAAAAAAGACAGTCCCTGCCTAAAGGATCTAACTTTATAATGGGAGAAGACAGTGCAGAAAAAGCCAAAAAACTGTTGTGAGTCAGGGCTGGCATGGTAGAGAAAATCTGGAATGCTGCCTGGAGAAGAATGATCCTTGGCTGGCTTGGGCCCTGGGAGGAGCCATCCAATCAGTTGGAGAGGCTTCAGAATTGGAGGATACTTGCAAAGAGTGAATTCAAGACCTAGAGTCAAGCTTCAAGATGAAAAGCTGGAGCAAGGAAGAGGAAATTCAGACTGAAGAGAAGTGGAAACAGGTGAAGAAGGAATGTGATGTTTTAGTAATGACAGGACTTAGAAACTACTTGAATATAGGGCCTTAGAGACAGTGAGTGCCATAAAGTTAATTCACATGCACATAAATTTATTAAGTGCTCAGTATACTTGAAGTATCATTCTAAATATTTAGAATAATAATACAAAGAAGAAAAAGAAGGAGGTGGAGGAGGAGGAGGAGAAGGAAAATAAAATGAATAAAAACAGTTCCTGCCCTCAAGGAGCTTGCAATTTAATCAAAGAAGAAAACACAGAAAAGGAATTTGAAATTCAGGTCAGACACATAATGCAGGGGCATGAGGGAAAAGTCTGAGAAGTCCCAAGGTAGAGCAGCACATAGATAAATGTAATGTCTGTCCTTGGTCATCTCTTTAAATGGAGGTTTTGAAGTTCATGGCTCTAATACCAGTCAAGGTGGAGGGAAGGTAATGAAGAAATACGAATACCTTTAGTATCATTTGATAGAGAGATGGACAGAAAAGAACATTTATTAAGCTTCTTCTAAGGGCCAAGTACTGTGCTAATGGTTGAATCTAACAATACAAACAAGCAAGAAAATCTCTGTCCTCAATGAGCTTACATTATAATAGAGAAAAAGGTCACCTGAAGAGGAGCTGGAAGTGGTGGGGTAGGGCAAGGTTTAAAGTTTACCCCACTGAGAATAATGAAAAAGTATATAAAATATTAAGGAATCAGTCTGGAAAAGCCTACAAGATAACTGTGTATGTTTAATTACAAAGTTGCCCCTAAAGAAATAAAGAAAAGCTTTAATAACCAGAAAGACATTCAGTGTTCTTAGCCAGATCATGCCAATATAAGAACAATATCAATGCTTCCCAGATGAATTTACCAATTGAATTCTATAGCAGTGACATAATCAAAAAGATACTTTACGCAACTAATTAAATAATAACAAAAATATTTGGGAGAAGACCTAGAATGTCAATGGAAATGACCCCCCAAAATTTTAAGAATGGGGTTAATCACATGTTCAGAATTCAAACTATACCATAAAGAAGTAGTCATTAAAAACATTGGAATGGTTGAAAAATAGAGGAGCAGATTCTTGGAACAAACTAAAAAGGGTGAACCAGCACCAGCGGAACCTTATATTCCATGTCTATTAAGCCTGAAAACATAAATGACTCAGGAATGAAGTCCTCATTTGATAATAACTGTTGGGATAACTAGCAAACAGTCAGGAAGAAGTTAAAGTTAGACCAATAGCATACACCATATTAGACCCTAATTTTGAAATGGATTGATGAACTTATTAAAGAGTATATCACAAAAAATTAGAAAAAATAGAACATTTACCTCAATAAGTTATAGGTAAAAGATACGTCCATAAGATATTCTGCATATTTCTGAACATTATTTCTCCTGTCATACAATTCATAGCCAGTCAGGATCTCTTCCAGGCATGGATTATCAGTACGAGAGTTAAATTAAAAACTATTGGGCTAAGAGGACAGCCTTTCTTGACTCTAGTGCAAATGGCAATGCTTGAATAACAGCCATCCCTGCTAGAGATAGGGGACTGAGTGTCCTATCAGAGTCACTGTATTACATTTATGGCCTCATCTTGCAAGCTGGCCCTTGTTAATGCCAAGGAGATTGTCTTCTGTGGCATAAAGAAAGAAAGGAAAAGGAAAAATGATTCAATCTGCACTCCACATCCCTCAGTTCATTATCTGAAGCTGGGTAGCATGCTACATCATGAGTCTTCTGGAACTTTGGTTGGTTAGTATGTTGGTGACAGGTTTGAAGTCTTCCAAATTTGATTATCTTTAAAATATTGTTGTTATTGTAAAAAAGTGTTCTTCTGGTTCTTCTCATTTCATTTTGCATCATTTCATACAAGTCTTCCCATGTTGTTCTGAAACCATCCCCTTTGTCAGTTCTTACTTCACAAGAGTACTTCATCACATTCATGTGGCATAACTTTTTTAGCTAGTCCTCAATTTATGGGAATCTCCTCATTTTCCAATCCTTTGCCACCACAAAATGAGTGTCTATAAATATTTTCATGTATAAAAGTCCTCTTCCTCCTTCTTTGAACTCTTTGAAGAATAGACCTGGTAGAGCAGCTAGGTGGCACAGTGAATAGAGCACTGGCCCTGAAGTTAGGAGGCCCTGAGTTCAAATCCAAACTCAGACCAAAACACTTGACACTAGCTGTGTGACCCTGGGCAAGTCACTTAACCCCAACTGCCTCAAAAAAAGAATAGAACTAGTAGTGGTATCAGTAGGTAAAAGAATGGACTCAGGGGAATAACTATTTGGGCATAGTTCAAAATTGCTTTCCAAAATGTTTGGACCAATTCACAGCTCTGCTATGCTCTCTAAATTTTTCTCAAAAACATGAACTAGGATAGGGAGCAGCTAGGTGGTGCAGTAGATAGAGCATTGGCCCTGGAGTCAGGGGAAACTGAGTTCAAATCCAGCCTCAGACACATAACACTTACTTACTGTGTGACCCTGGGCAAGTCACTTAACCCCATTGCCTAGCCAAAAAAACAAAACAAACAAACAAAAAACAAAAACAGGAACAAGAGGGTGTTTTGTCTTATGAAAAGCCTAGTCTTCACTTCTTAACAAAATGTGAGGATTTTTGTCATTCTTGTTAATTGTGTGGATAATTATGTTTAGAGTTTTCCTAATATTTACCCATCAATGACAAATGTTGGAGGGGATGTGGGAAAATTGAGACACTCATGCACTGTTGGTGGAGTTGTGAACTGATTCAGACATTATGTAGAGTACTTTGGAACTGCTCAAAGGGCTATAAAACCATGTATTAACTTTAATCCAGCACTATCACTACTAGGTTTGTATCCCAAAAGAGATAAAAAACAAAAAAGGAAAAGGACCTATATATACAAAAATATGTATAGTAGCTCTTTTCTGGTGGCAAAGAATTGGAGACTGAGGGGATGCCCATCAATTGAGGAATGGCTGAACAAACTGTAGTATATTACTTCTCTTTCTTTCTTTCTTTCTTCCTTTCTTTCTTTCTTTCTTTCTTTCTTTCTTATTTTGCTTAGGTTCTTTAATGTATGTTTCCTTTCACATGACTAATATGGAAATAGGTTTTGCATGACTACACATGTACAACCTGTATCAAAATGCTTGCATTTTAAATGAGGGGGAAAAGAGGGAGTGAGAGAATTTGGAACTCAAAAATTTTAAAACAAATGTTTAAAAAAAGTTTTTACATGTGATAGAGGAAAAATAAAATACTATTTTTTTGTTAAAAGAAGAGACCCCAGAGTAGATCAAGTACAACCCATAAGTCAAAAAGATTGTTCTCAACAAGATACCTGACAAGATATCATTCACAACCTCTGCTTGTATTTTGAAAAAAATTTGCATTTATGTAATCAACTTCATAATAAAAAGAAACTTATGCAGGAAATCATAACAATAATGATAAAATCCATAATTTCATATGAAAAAAGACTTTTTAGGTGTCTTCTATATGGGATAGCCAAAGCATTTATAAGTTTCTTAGCACCAGATAAAAATTTTACAGAATGTATTATTGCAGAAAGATATTGCATACAGAAGTAAAAATTTACAAATACTTAATCCATCCTTTGTAGACCCATAATTGCAATCAAAATGGTCGTGAGTTCAGGGATTACAAACAAAAACTAATAACTAAATGGAGGCTTAATAAGGAAACCCTAAAGAATGAATTTGTCAATGAAAAATCATAGACACAATGAAAAGTTATGTGAAAGAAAATGTGATGATGATGATGAAACAATATACCAAAATTTTTGAGATACTGCTAAGGTAGTCCTTAGAGGGGGATTCATATCTCTACAAACAGTATTAACAAAACAGAAACAGAGAAGGGTAAAGAACAAAATTTGCAAGTAAAAAAATTAAAATTCCAAGAAAAAAAACAAAAATAAGCCCAGGGGATTATATTCAAAATTAGACGATAAATAGATAAATTAAAAAAAAACATAGGCAATAAACAAAACCTAAAATTGTTTCTTTGTTTTTGGTTTTGTGTGAGGGATTGTCTGATGTTGGCTACGTGCCACGTGAGGGTTGTGGCAAGATGGGGCAGGGACAAGATATTAGGAAGTAACCGGAGCTCACGCTCCCGAGCCAGGGGGCTGTGCCATGTGGAGTTGTGGTGAACTGGGGTAGGAACAGGATACGGGGAAGTAGCCGGAGCATGTGTTCCTGAGGCAGGGGGCTGTGCCACGTGGGAGTGGGACGGCAGAGAACGAGCTCCCTTTGTCTAGTCCTCTCCCTAGGTGCAGCGCTAACCCCAGACGTCTCCTTCCAGTATCCGGGCCTAGCTCCCTTTGTCACGTCCTCTCCCTTGGTGCAGTGCTAACCCCAGACATCCCCTTCCGGTATCTGATCCTACAATCATTCTGGTAGGCGGGCTGAGGAGGAGGGGCTAGGAAGGTATACAAGGGGCGGTAAGGGTCGGAGCTCACTCTCTCTTGCTCTTGCTCCTGCTCGTGCTTTCCTGCTTGGCCTTGCTGTGATGGCCTCTGAATAAAGTTGGAGTGCTTGCACCTCCCGATCAGCTCGTCTCTATGTTTATCCGGGTGGGCTCCGAAGACTGGTAAGTATGACCCTGGCAGCCTGCTCCTGTTAGGAGGAGAGTGAACGGCGCAACCGGCACAGTTTTGTTTTGTTTTTTGGTTAGGCAATGGGGTTAAGTGACTTGCCCAGGGTCATACAGCTAGTAGGTCTAGTAGGTGTTACGTGTCTCAGGCCGGATTTGAACTCAGGTCCTCCTGAATAGCAGGCCCAGACCTCTATCCACTGTCCCACCTAGCTGCCCCCTATGGTGCAATTTGTTTTGTTTTGTTTTGTTTTTGCTAGACAATGGGGTTAAGTGGCTTGCCTGGGTCACACAGCTAGTAAGGGTCAAGTGTCTGAGGCTGGATTTGAACTCCGGTCTTCCTGACTCCAGGGCCAGTGCTCTATCTACTGCACCACCTAGCTGCTCCCCTAAAATTGTTTCTTTGAAAAAAAAAACAAATAAATTCGATAAACCATTAACAAATCCGATATTTAAAAAGAGGTTGGGAATTCAAATCAATGAAATAACAAATGAGCAAGTTGAAATCTGAACAAAAGTAAAGGAAAAAAAGAATAATTACAACATATTATATACAGTTCTATGATAACACAACTGAGAACAGAGAAGAAAAAGAAGAATAAATTAAAGAATATGAAATAGTCAAACTGTCAAAAAGCCAAAGTTATACCTTAAATAACCCAATTTCAGAAAGTAAAATAGGTCTAGTTATAAAGGAACTGTCAAAGAAACTGGTCCTGATGAATTCACAGGAGAATTCTACCAAGCTTTTAAAGGACAGTTAGTACCAAAGCTTCACAAACATTCTCCAAAATCAAGAAAGAATGTCCTCTGTGAGAATCCTTTTGTGAGGTAAATATATTCCTGATAGCCAAAATTTGTAAAGATAAAACTTAGAATAAAAAGCCATATGTCAACATCATTAACAAATAAACAAAAAATTTAAACAATATTCTGCACACACACTACAACAATTGAACCAAGAAATTAATCATTCTAACTAAAAGGGATTTTTACTAGGGATGCAAAAATAATCCAATATTAGGAAATCCATCAAAGTAATTACCATATTGAAACCAAAATACCCCAAACCGGAAGATTATCTCAATACATGAAGTAAAAGCCTTTCACAAATTTTAGCACCCTTTTCTGCTGAAAAACCTACAATATATAGGCCTAGCAAGATATTTTAAAATAAAATAAAAAGTATCTATCTAAAAACAAAAACAAGTATCACATACTATAGGGATACACTGGAAACATTCTCAAGAAATTCAGTTGTAAAATAAGGATACTCACTCTTCCCTGTATCATTTGGTAGAGTTCTGAAAATCCTAGAAACAGCAATAAGATGAGAGAAAGAAAACAAAGGCTTCCAAAAAGGTAAAGAGAAGATGATATTATCCCTATGTGCTCAGGATATGATTATGTATTAGAAAATCTTAGGAAACTAATAAGGATACTAATCAAGATAGGAAAGTTGAAGGTTATAAATTAACTCTCAAAAATAAATTGAGTACAGAAGCAATAGACAGGAACACTACTGGCTGTGGGCCCTTACAAGAG
>NW_020954244.1:0-26206 GCF_900497805.2 Vombatus ursinus
ACATCTGTCACGAGCTCTGTGGGGCTCAAAGAAGTGGTCCTGGGAGGAGAAGCTCCATTGTTCTGTGATGTCGATGTGGGGGAAATTGATGGAGGGCTGAGCCCCATGACTGGAGAAAGAGGAGAAGCTGATGTGGCTTCTCCCACTGTACCAGGGGCTAATGGGGATTTGGGGTCAGTCATTGTCAGCAGGTCAGTGACTGGGGGACTTGATGTACCACCAGCTGATCTGAAACCCGAGGAAGCTTCTGTGCCCACACCAAGGGATACCTCCTGGGAAATAGGGCTCATCCCTGTGGGTGCTGTGTCCTTTGAGCAGGCTGGGGTCTCTCCCAGGCTGGTACTGGGCTCTTGACTCAATCTCCCTTCCGTGATCTCTCCTGTCACAGTAGCTGGGACATCTCTGGTTGAACCTTCCACTACTCTGGTGGTCAGCGGGAGAACTGAGTTGGTCTCTGGGCCTGGAGGCAACACCTCATGGGCTCTACTCCCCTCCCAAGATGAGCTAACAGCTGTAGAAGATGAACCTGGCACTCCACCACCAGTGTCTGAAGATGCTGATCCCAGAGGCATGTATGTGGTCGTCGAAGCAGCTGGGCTAGCCCCTCCTCCTGAAGTTGGGCTTTCAGGATGTTGGGCAGAGGGAGGAGAGGTTGGCAAGATGTCCATGATTTTGCTGCTGGGAGTCAGATTTGTTCCCTCAGTCCCTGGGACAGCTGAACTCATGCCATCCACCATGGAGGAGCTCCCTGAGGAGGCTTCAGGGGTGGCTGGGGTTGGAGTCCAGAGCCAACTCAGCCCTGTGCTTAGCACACTCCTGGCTGCTTCAGCTGGGGTAGAAAACCATGGGCTAATGGGAGCTTCATCTGTGCTTGACACAGGGGCGCTGTTAGGGGACGCTTCAGCCAAGGTCATTGTCACCAGATGGGAGGAGGTTTCTGCTCCTAGGTTAGTTGTAGGAACACCTGAGCTATGGCCTGAGGTGGCGTCCACAGGTGAGTCAGTGCTGGGGCCTCCAGTTGGACTTGTGATTTGGCCAACTGTGATCTCAGGAGCATATGAGGAATCAGATGGATCCTTGCTGCTCTCAGAGCCTTGAGGGCTGCCTGCAGAACTTGGCTCTGCCATGAGCATGGATGTGGAGGCCACAGCTGTGCTTGACTTTGTGATGGAAGCGGGGAGGAAGCCTTCAGGAGAAGCCAAGAGGCCAGCCTCGTTCTCAGGATACAGGGTCCCCTTGGTGGCTGGAGGTGGAGATGGGGCATCGGTCCTCTCTTCCCCACTCATGGTAACAGTAGTCACGGTGCCCAAGGAGGCAGAGGGGACTGGGAGAGTGGTGGAATAGCCCAGCTCCTGTCTCATACTGGGGAAGCCAAAGGAGGTCATTCCACCAGTCCAAGGAGTCTCTAGAGTCCCCTTGTTACTGGTGGGCTGCCCTGGAGTGATGTGGGCAGGGTCTGTGGGCTCAGAGATGCTATGAGATACAGTCCTGCTCTCTGTGGTCCCTCCCTTGGATGGAACAGCTGGACTTGGGCCTCTTCCTACAGAAGGTAAAGTCTTACTCATGGTAGCAAAAGGCAGCCCAGATGAGCTGGGTTCCGTCCCCTTCTGGGCCTCAAGTATCCCTGGGATGGTGGAAGCCTCTGCGTGGGTCATGATGGAAATGGGGAGTATCTCTGCGATTTTGGTAGTGGACACTGGGTCAGATGAAGACAGAGCAAGTGTTCGGCTGCTTTCTGTTTCTGCAAGAGATTTTCCTGTATGGAAAGTGTCACTTGGATTGCTGAAGCTTGTGGCCTGAGTGGAGGCTGAACTAGAGGCTATCTCTATGGAGCCAGTTTCTCTTGGAGTCTCCAATGTTAAAAGTCCAGTACTGGATCCCATCTCTGAGACTTTGGGGGGCTCTATGGATTCTCTGCTTGCACTAGGTTTGTCTGTGGTACTCCCTGACACCGTGTTCCTGTCGGACAGGCCTGTGATGAGAAGGGGCTGGTTGGCACATATGTAAGGGCTGAGCTCCTGAGCCCCTTGGTCTTCATTTAGTTACCCCTATCTCTCCTAAGTTTGGCTCCTTCTCAGTGCAGATGCTGGCAAATCCCTGTAGCTTATTCTGTTCTTCAAGGGCAGGGAGCTATAAGCTGTTTGATCAGCCTGAGGATCCCCTCTTGTACTCAGCCAGCCACTCATCTGTGACATACATGATGTCCCTTGGACTCCCATGTAGAGAGCCATCTTCTAAGTCCTAGAAATCCCTTAAACCATCTGAGTCTTGAGGGAAGAGAATACCACCCAAAGGTACAATGTGTAGCTGGAGTACCCCCTGACCTCCAGGCTGCAGCCACAATGGGAAAACAGCTAAAAGTCATCCTCTCCAAATCACTTGATCTTAACGTGTCTAGTCCCTGTTCTAATGAACAAAATCAAGGTCACTTAAAGAGGTAGCCCAATACTTTTGGGGATTGCCAGTCTCCAATCAGAAAGGAGAAAGGAAGAGAGAAAAAGAAGAGAGGAGAGTGGGGAGAGAAGAAGACAGAACAGGACAAGAGAGGAAAAGAGAAAGAATGTGAAAGGGGAAGGAATAAACACAAATATCCATTTCCTTCCGCCTGAATCCAGGATGCAATTGAACTGGGCAGGTGAGAATGGGGCATGGCATGGCAGCCCTGCAGGAGAGGATTCCCCATCTTCCCTACTCTGATCGACGTGAATGGGGAACATGGATCGTGGTTCTAACCAGGCCTTTTCTCTTGAAGATGACAGACCAGAGCAAACTGTCCAGGCGCAGCCCAAAAGAAGGAGGAAAACAGTGGGATCTAAACTCCCCTGAGCCCCCACAGATGGACACCAAACCACTCCCACAGAGCCTTCTTCTTTTTCATCTCCACAAACGAATTCACGTTACCATCCCCCAAGAGCAGGCAACCAGACCTCGGTGTGATGAACAGCCAAAAAAAGGTTTTTACTTACCAACTGGACCCATGGTGGATGAGGGGGCTGGAGGACTTTCTGTTGCTCCATGGACTGGGGCATGTGTGATGGGCGCCATGCCAGCATTGCTACCTGCAGGAAGGAACAATGGCAGGGCTCAGGTTAAGTTCTGGGTGACATATGAAAGGCATTGAAGAAAATACCCTGAGCCCTTTGGTATTTATTCTACCAAAGAGTTGTACACTGGCTAATCCTTCTTTCACTTCTTCTCTTACTTTTTTTTGGTTCCTGGGAACTCTTTCTCCAAAGCCCAGGCTCATGTTTGAACAACATTATGCTTAACTTAGACCTGATAAAAATAAAATTCCTTCTCCAAGGAGTAGGAAGGATCATTTGAGTGCAAGGATAATGTGGTCACCCTCCCAAGGGAGTGGTCAGAGGGCAACTGTAGTGACTGGCTAGGTCTAACAGATAGAGTCCCTGAAGCCAAGGCTTCAAGGTGGCCTGAAATAGAGATCCTGAGAGAGGGATGCCAGAGACAGGAAATGCCTCTCCTTTTCAGTGGCTTACCTCTCACCTCTCAGGGCAAAGCCCACCATGACCTCCCAAAGGACACAGTAAGGTCCCTTGGAACCTTACTGGAAGGAAGCAAAAGTGGCAGCTTACTTGTAAGTAGGGTGGAGTTACTAGGAGAGGGAACAGTGACTGTTCCTGCCCTTGGAGTGCTCCCCTCTTTAGCATTGGTCTCCAAAGGGAGAGATGGTGAGATCTGTACACCGTGCATCCCAGGAGTGAAAAATGAGGCTGCTTGAGCTGATGTCTCTACCGCCACAGTCTCTGACTCCATAGTCACAGAAGCTTCGGCTGCAGTTGTGGTTGGTAGCCGGGTGAGGGTGAGGGCTGTGTATGAGTCTGTACTGGACTCTCCTGAAGGACTTATCCTAACACTGGTGCTGATGTCGACAGAGACAGAAGTCTCAGAGGAAAATGGGCTCATGTCTGTGTCTGGAGCGCTGAGGGATATATGGGATTCTGCCACTGAAGTGGTGATGGAGGTCAAACTTGGGCTTGACCAGATACTGCTGGGGGTGGTGCTCACCTCTCCTCCAAAATAGAAGGGAAGTGTGAATTCTGAGCCAGTCTCTGAGCCTGCTGTTCCTTCCTTGGCCACCAGGGGGGTTTTGGAGGATACACTTGTACTTTTCTGCAGTTTTTCTCTGGTGGCAAAAATTGGGCTAGTCGCCCCCTGATCAGCTGGGGCCTCAGTGGGGGAAGTAGATAGAGCAGCATCTTTGCTAGTCAGTGCCCCAGGTGTGGTGTCAGATGACCTGGAGGGCCTGTGGACAGTCTTGGAGTATCCAGTCCTTTCTACATTCAAGGAGGTCATTCTCTCAGTCCAGGGAATGGATGCAGGGTCAAAGGAGCTGGTGTGTGAACTTTGAATGGTGTGCAATGTGTCTTCAGGCTCGGAGAAGGTGCCAGGTGTCATCACTATCATACCCTCAGTTGTTCTTTTTGCAAATGGCATAGCTGTGCCCATGTCTCCTCCAATAGTTGTTGGGACATTACTCAGGTCAATGGGAGGTGGGATAGAGGAGACCTCCTGAGTTCTTGCCTGGGGCTTTGCCCTCTCTGGGGTTGGAGACATGGTTTTCATCAGGGATGAAGTAGGTTGCATCCATGTGACTTTAGGGCTTGTTTCCATCCCTCTACCAAAAACTTTGGTGTACAAGGAATCAACTGAAGTAGGCAATGGCGTGGGAACTGTGCAAGGGATCTCCCCAGTGGTCATGCCTGCTGTTGGGGTGGCTGCAGGGAGAGTAGAGGAAACTGTTCCAAGTGTACTAGCCTCTAAGGGAATGCTGGAACCTGGAGCAAAAGTGTGCTTAAGTGGGGTATGAGAAAGGTCTTCATGTCTTGTGGTCACTTGAATAGAGGTCTCAGCTGCCGTGGTGGCTCCTACCAAAGGTGAGATGGGTCCTGTGGGTGCCCCAGACCCAAGGCTGCTTGTAGAGGTGGACACAGGGACATCGGTAGCCTGAGGAGTGGCTGAGCCAGGAGCTGTCTCCCCACTCACTGTCTCCATTGAAGTCTCTGGAAAAAAAGCACCCAGCTTCACTGCTTACAGAAGCTATAGCCAGGGCAGTTCCTGCCACAGTGCCCCTGCTGGGCAGTCCTCTGGCTGAGCAGTTGATTGGTTGGGAAGGGCAAAAGGGCGGAATTAGGAGAGGTATCAGAATCATTCAGTTAGCAACACCCTCCTCACTGCTAACTGCTGCCTCTCCAGGTATACCCACTAAACCCCCAAACTTTGTTACTTCTCTCTATCATCCCAACAGAATTTAAGCTCCTTATCTTTTCTTTCCAGTTCCGAGCTCAGTACCATATACACCATAGGTAAATGTTTATTGTTGGATTGGATTGAATTGAAGGTCCCATGGGCACCTTGTCCCTGAAACAAGCACCTTTTGGATCTGGGGTCAGGCTGAGTCATATCAGACACATGAAGGTCATGGAGGAAAATACACTTCCCCCGCAGGCACTAACTCCAAAGACAAGTTATATACCTACAACATTAACATTACTTTCATAGGCTCCATGGAATTTCATCTTCAAGTCCTAGCCTATGACTGGACAATACCACACTTTCCTTAGACCCCACAAAAAAATAAAATCCCATTTCTACCAACAAGAAAGGAAAAATAATGTTTTAAATCAGGATTCCTAACCCTTTTATTGTTATAGATCCCTCTGGCAGTCAGTCTGATAAAGCCTGTGGACCCCATCCCCTTCATGGCATCATGTTTTTTAAATGCATAAGATAAAATATATAGGATTACAAAGGAAAGCAACTCTATTGAAATGCAGTTCTCAGTGTTAAAAATTATTTTTGCATGTAATTGGGAGGGAATAAAATATTATTTAAAAAAGAAATACAGTTCCCAAAATATTTTTTATTTCACAGGACTCCAGGTAAAGGAACTCAGGACTCAAATCAGTGCCATGTCTGATCTTGAATCCAAAGGGCTGATGAAGCTGACAGCTCTTCTTTCAACAGAGAGGTGGTAGATTACAGGCGCAGAATGAGGCATATGATGTCAGACGTGGTCAATGGTTGTTTGTTTTGCTTACCTGGCCTTTTTTTGTTACAAGGGAGGGCTCTGTTGGATGAGGACTGTATGAAGTAACAGCAATGTAAAAAAGGCATAAATAAAACATATTTAAGAGGGAAAAAAGACAACAGAGGGTGAACCATTTCAATATAAGGCCCAGGAGGTTATCCTCCAGGGGATCGTGCAGAGGGGCAGGTATGGAGGGAGGTCTGGACCACCACCAAGGTAAGATCCTGAAATCAGAGCCAAAAAGTGGACCAAAACAAGGTCCCTGGGAGACGTTTGCTGAGGGTAGGAGAATTGTATTTCTTTGCAGTTCGAACTCCCCAGGGCACAGCCCACCTCCACCAGGCCCAATAGCTGGCATTTATATAGCACTTCCAAGTTTTGCAAAGCATTTTACACGTCATGTGTTCCAACAGCCCTATGAGGGTAGGTGGCAGTACAGATCAGGAAACTGAGGCAGGTTTAGTGACTTGCAGAGGGTCATACAGATAGTAATTATCTGCAGGAGAATTCAAACTCAAGTCTTCCTGACTACCAAGTCTCAAGCTCTTTCCACCACACCACCCAGCGGCTACTTACTTATTAAGAGTGTGGGATTGGATAGAATAGTAGAATCTGTTCCTGCTTCAGAAACACTGTTCCCTGTGGCTGGAGTCTCAAGGGAGGATGAGGCTGTTGTCTGTGCTTCCATCAGAAAACTATCCACCGGTTTGGGTGTTTCCAATAAACCCTTTTCTGAGCCTGTTAACAACAACATAACATGTCCATGTGATGCTTAGAGTTTGCCAAGTGTTTTAGATACATCATCTCAACCCTCTGAAACAGGTAATTTTTGTCCTCACTTTACAGATGAAGAAACTGAGGTTCAGGTACATTAAGTGACTTGCCTATAGTCCTACAGATAGTAAGCATCAGAGGTGAGATTTTGACCCAAGTCTTCCTAACACTGGGTTGAGTGCTCTATCCAATATGCCACACTGCCTCTGCCTGGTTCAATGACATTAACTGTCCTCCTCACTCCCCATTACCATGAAGGAGCAGGGTCATGGAGGGCTGCACTTGTCCAGGATGCTGGGGCTCACACGAAGGCTGAAGGAGGAAATTAGATTGGGGCTTAGAGGCAATGGGCCCCCCCCCAGATCCCTGTGACTGCGGAGGGCTTGAGGCAAGGTACAGACTCACCAAAAGTGGTGACAACCAGGGCTGGGGAGCTCCTTGGTGCTGAAAAAATGGGGGTTCCTGTCCCTGACTCTGTATCTAGGCTGATGGAAGATGGGGTCTTCTACAGGGGTGAGGTCCAAGTTACAGAATGACTGGTCCCTAAGCCTGGGTCCAGGGAGGGTGTACTCTCCCCTACAGACCTTCGGGCACCTGCTCCTGTGCCAACGTCGGGAGACCAGACAGCATGGTGGAAGGAGAGACCGCTGAGCCAGCATCTGCTCCAGAGCCAGAGGCAGCTCCAGGTGTCAAGCTAACTATCGCTGTCTGCTCTGGAGGGCTAGATCCTCTGCTGGCCTCATCACTAGCAATAGGATCCTGCCCTCTAAGAACTGAAGAGGTCAGGCTCAAAGCGGTCATGGCTGATCCACTGATGGTGGTAGGGGTCGAATGTGCAGAGAAATCCACCGTAGGGCTCTCTCCAATGGCATCAGCCAAGATGCCTCTGGCCATCGCCAGAGCAGATGAGGCTGTCAGCGGGAGAGCTGAGCTGACCTCTGGGCTCCCAGGAGCCACAGAGTTAAGAGGTGTGGCTGATGAACCTGGCTGGGGGGTCACATTGCATAAGGAGGTCAGAATTTCCAGGAAGGATGTGGTCAAGTGTGGGGCCACGCTGGTCTGCCCTCCAAGTCCTACATATAGAAGATCAGGATGGTGAGCAGTCGAAACAAATTCTGTGAGTTGGCTTCCAGATTTCAGCTGTGAGCTATCCATCTCAGAGGCAGGTGAGCCCAGCTCTCTGTCCCCAGGAGGAGCCCCCATTGAGAGTGCAGGGGTTGGTGGAATGAGGTTCGATGCCACAGGGAGGGCAGCACCTGCGGTATTCATGGTGACTTGAGCTGTGGTTGGGGAACTTGGACCGACAGGGCTCTCTCCAGTATTAGCCACAGAGCCGCTGATGCTAGAGGCATTAAGTGCTGTGGTCAGTGCCAGAGACGAGTGGCTCTTTGTTGCAAGGCTGGCCCCTTGAGCAGCTAATGTATAGGTTAGGTTTGTGTCACTGACAGAGCCCCTCCTCTGCCCTTCAGGAAGGCTAATCCAGAAGCCGGCTCTACTCTGAGTTGAAGTCCCAGGGGAACCTAGACTGTTTCCTAAGTCCAGAGTGCTGCCCACTGTACTGGCCTCAGCTACTCGGGTGCTCATTAATGGCAAATTTGGATTTGACCATCTGGTTCTTGCCATGGTCAAGCCTCCAGTGGTGACCCAAACTTCTGCAGAGCTGGTCGCCTGCTCAGAAGCACTAGTCTCCGTGGGACCAGTGGATAGAGAGGGAGCTTCCTTCCTCTGTACTTCAAAAACAGTCTTGGAATCCACGGTGGTGGAGGAGGTAGGGGCAGACATGGAGTATTGCCGGACATCTGTTATGCTGGTTCTTTCAAAACAGGGAGTAGCCAGATGAACCTCAGAGCTGGGGTACAATATTTGAATGACCTGAGATATATCTGTGAGGTCAAAGAAAGAATTACACCTTGTGGTGCTCTCTCCTGGTGGATCTGCTGACGTGCCAGCTCTCTGGAGTTTACTCAGAGCAGAGCTAGGCAGGGCCACAGAGCTGGGCTCTCTTCCTATCCTGGCATCCCGCCTTCCTGGGGTAGCAGGTAAGGCCAGGGTCAGGGAGGAAGCTGAGGCACTGCCTGGGACTTTAGCAGAATTGGGCTGTGTGCCTGGATGTATCCTCCAATGAGAAAGCATCTCTACAAGTGTTGAAGCAAGAGGTGTAACTAATGGACTGGGGCTCCCATCCTCAGTGTCTGAGCATGTTGAAGCTTCATAAGAGGATGCAGTTGGGAGCGCAACTAGGCTAGTCTCTGCCCCTGCACTTGGAAGTTCAGGATGTGGAGATGGCCCAGGAGAAGGAGACACAATGTCCACCGTCTTGCTGGTAGGGATCAGACTTGAACTTTCAGACCCAAGGACATGTGAGTTCATCTCACTGGCCCCAGGAGTGACCTCTGATGAGGCTGATGGAGTGAGGGGCTCTGACCAAGTAGGGCTGGTGGCAGTAGCAGCCACAGGGACAACTGTGACTTCTGCTGTTCTAGAAGGCCAAGAGACAACTGTACTCTCTCTAGTAACAGGCAGAGTACTGCTGGCCACAGACACCTCAGCTGCTCCTCTGGTTGGTTCCGAGGACAGATCTGTCCTTGCTCCAGTGCTAACCCTTGACATGGTACGGGTTAGAGTCTTATGCTGTGCAACAAGGCTGGCCCTTGAAATATCATCAGGAGAAGTCTCCCTCAGAGCTGAGTCAGCAGGGGTTGCCAATGGGCCTTGTTCCTCAGTTTCACTGTCTGAAAATGCTAAAACTTCCAATGAGGAAGTGGTCAGGAGGGTGGCTGAACTAGCTTCTGTTCCTATGCTTTGGAGGTTAGGATGGGATATAGGCATGGGACTGGGGCTGATGACTACAGCTTTAGCACTGGGGGGAGCTGAAGCCATCTTCTCTGGCCTGAGCATGCCCCCCAAGAAGGCTATCGAGGCTGATGAAGCAAAGGCATGCTTTAAAGAAAGGCTGGCTCCTGTCTCAGACATGGGGACACTTGTAACTTCAGTGGTATTAGAGGACCTTGGGGTGGCTGTGCTTTCTCCAGGGATGGGTACACAGTGCTTGGCAAGGGAGGACGCCGCTGCGGTTGGCACCAGCAAAGACCCTGACCCTGCTCCAAGACCAATTGCTGATACAAAACTTGGGGCCTGGTCTTGAGTCATGTTGCCAACTGAGTCTGGTTTGAACCATGTGGATCGACTTGACTTCAGGCCAGACGCAGAGGTGCCGGGAACATTTTTGCCCGTCTCTGAGGCTGGAACACTGCCGGTGCTCCTTCCCTGGGGCACCACAGCACTTGTGGAGGCCAAACTAGAACTTGGCCATCTGCGGCCCACAGAGGTGGCCACAGATCTGCCAGAGCTGGTTGTCTGCTCATGACCGGCGGTCTCTGGAGGGCCAAAAGATGGACAGGCAGCCTCCTCCATCTCTTCTCCAGTGATGATAATGCTCACTGAGCTATCTGAGGACTTGGAGGACGATGAGACAGATGGAGAGAAGTTCATCTCCTCTTTTATAGTGGGGAGGTTAAAAGAGGCCATCCTCTCAGACCAAGAAGTTGTCTGATACAGCAGGGAGCCAGACTGCGGGTGTGTGGTGCGAGGCATTTCTGGGAGTTCAGAGAAGTCTTCAAACCCTGTCTCCATACTCCCTTGGTGTCCTGTGGACCACATATCTTGCACGGTCATTGGACTATCCCATGGGACAGAGGATGTTGAACTCTCAGATGAGGAAATGGTCCTGGGGATGGCCAGACTAGTCTCTGAACCTGTGCTGGAGAGTTCAGAAGAAGACAGGGACACGAGAGAAGTATGACTGCCTGTGACCTTGCTGCTGGGTGTCAGCCTGACACTTTCAGTCCTGGAGATAGCCACATTCCTCTCCTCTTCTTCACGAGTGACCCCTGATGAAGTTACAGGGGCTGCTGCCATGAGAACCTGCTGCGAAGAAAGATCAGTGTCTGTCCCAGACGTAGCAAGAGCTGGGGCCCCGGCTGTGGGAGAGGGTCCTGGGATGGCTCTGTTTTCTCCAGTTGTGGACACAGAGCTGCTGGTAGTAGAAGCTTTTGCTGCGATTGGTACCTTGGAAGGATCTGTCGCTGTGCCAAGATAAGCCTCTACTGCAGTACCTGGGGCATGAGCTTTGGTCTTGTAGATGGAGGACTGTGTACTGGACACTGTAGGAAGATGTATCATGTGGACAGTGCTGGCATCGAAAGAGTCTGAGGTCCCAGGGCTAACCATGCTGACTTCCATATCTGGATCACCGAGCAGTGTACTGACTTCATCCCCTAGATTGGGTGTAGCAGCCATCCTTGGACTTAACCATTTGCTGCTGATGATGGTGAGGGGTGAGGTCTCAGCTTCCTCAGAGTCGGCTGTCTGTTCACACCCAACGGCCTCTTTGAAAGCCCTGATTTGAGAGCTAGCTTCCATTATTCGAGCTCTTGTTATGACGAAGGCTATCCAATTGTCCACAGTCACGGAAGACATAGGGGCAGATAGAGAGGAGCTCCCCTCCTCTGTTTCACTGATAAACTCAAAAGGAGATATCGTGTCAAACCAGGGGGGTTCTGGGGACCCTTCAGATGTGCTGCTGGATCTCCAACAGACTGGGAGTGTGATTTTGGACTGAGAGAATTCACCCAATGCTGTTGCGACCCTCTCTGTATCCTCTGCACATGCTGCTATTTGCATATTCACTGAGATGTCATTGGGAGCAGTGGGAGGCAGGGCAGCCACTGTTCCAGGCTGTCCATCAAGCCTCTCTTGGATGGCGGATGGCATGAGTGTCAGTCCTGAATCGGGTCTTGTTCTGGTGACATTGGCAATGCTGGTCTCTGGGGCTACTGTCGGGGAAATGTCATCAGGAGAGGTCTCCACTGAAGCTGAGCCAGGAGGCACAACCAATTTCTCTGGGACTCCCACTGGACAGCCTGAGGATGCTGGAACTTGAGGAGAGGGAGTAGACAAAGGGATGGTTCCCCGAGCCTCTGCTTCTTTACTTTCAGGACAAGAGTCTGACAGAAAAGCGAGGTTACTCTCAGTGGTGACCTCTGGGGGCAGGCTTGCCCTTTCAGTCCTAGGAATAACCGAAGTCACCTCCTCTGCCACAATAGTGACCCCTGATGCCTTTGGCCAAGCAGGGCTCATGCCTTCTAACCTAGACATGGTGAAAACCATGGGTTCCGCTGTGGGAGGGGACCCTGGAATGACTGTGCTTTCTCTGGTTGTGGGCATGGAGCCACTGATGGTGCAAACTGCCACTGTGGGTAGTAGTGAGGACAAATCTGTCTCTGATCTAAGCCTGGCTTCTGATGCATTACTGGAAATGTGGGATAGAACTGAGCCAACAATCAAGTCTGTGTTGAAGCCTTTAGGAGGACTTGTTTTGAAGCCAAGGCTGGTGTCAGTAGAGTCAGAAGTACCTGAGGAAATGGTGCTGGTCTCTGCATCCAGAGTATCATCCAATGGGCTTGGCCTGTCATTCAGGATGCTGGTGGAGAACCGACTTGTGCTCGGCCATGGACTCTCGGTGTTGATGAAAGTTGAAGTGGTGTCTACAGATGCTAGAGACCTAGATCTGCCATTTGGGGTTGTGGGAACAGTGGGGGAAGAGGTCTCTTCACTTGTCTCAGCCCCAAAAAAGCTGCTCGCTGAGCCAGAGGGTGAGGGGACCATAGTGGAGTGACTGCAGAGAAGAAGGGGAAGTGCGTCCTCTGCCGAAGGAGGTGCCGAGGCACCCAGGCAGCTGGGCTGCCATGCCTGGGTGATGACAGGTGTGTCTGTGGGCTCAGGGGACGTGCTTGTCCCTGCCACACACTCTCTTGTCCCTTCAGTGGATGATGTGGCTACACTTGTGTCCCCTCCAGCAGTCTTGGGGACATTGTCTGGTGCAGTAGTAGATAGGGTGGCTGATTCAAATTCTGTTCCTGCCTGGGTGTCTGTCCTTTCTTTGGAAGTGGACATAGTATATCAGGGGTCCAAAGCAGGGCTCCCCCTGTGGCTTTGGCACCGAGGGCTGCAGGACAGGAGGATGGAGGGACAAGGCGACGGAATCCTGTCTCCAAGGTGAAATAACCGGAGGGGCAGAATCAGTGGGGGACTGAGGAGTTTGAGCTGTGCCTGCTGGAGGTGTGGGAGAGGAAACTGGTCTTAAAAGGAACACCGGAGCCTGGGCCTTTGGGTGGTGGGGCTGACATTGGAAAGACCGAGGTGGTTCTGGCGCCCTGGGCCACTCCTTGGACTGCCTGTAAACCCAGTGAGGCTGATGGACTTAACGGCAACAAGGCCAGAAGTGTTTCCATGACAACTACCTCTGTTGGAATGTCTGAAACAGAAGCTCCCTCCATGGAGCCAATCACAGGGATGCTAGAGAGCTCCAGCAATTCTCTGGTCATAGGAGATGTAGCCGTGGAGCCTGCTGTCCACTCGTGGCTGCTGGACAGGCCTGGGACTAGAAGAGCAGGCTGATTGGGTACCACCGAAGGTTTATACAGGATATGGTATGAACAGGGGGGATGTTATGCCTGGGAAATTATTCTGACCATCATCCCCATTTCCTCTCTGCAAGACCGCTTCTTACTCAGAGACATCCCAAACTCCTGTAATGCACTGGCACTAGCTCTGAATCAGAAGATCGGGTTCAAGCCCTGACTCTTAGGTTGGTGATTTGGGGCAACTCACTTCATTTGACCTGGTGAGGAAGGGAGCATGATAAAGCAGCAGCGGTATCAAACTCAAATAGAAATGGACCCCTGCAGGTCACATTTTGACTTAGAAAACCACAAATTAACACTATCTATGTTGTATAACATTGTATAACAATATTGTGTAACATTATCTGTTGTATTTTTACTTATTTTGTTAAATATTTCCCAATTATATCTCGATTTGGTTCTGATGGCACTGGGGAGTGGGTTATGAATCTGACACTTCTGTAAGCCAGACAATCAGGAGGACTTGGGTTTCAATCCAGTTTTAGATACTTAAAGCATTTATTAGAAAAAAGCATTTATCAAGTGCTTACGATGTGCCAAGCACTTAACTAGATGTGTGACCCACAAACTACTTTATCTAGCTCAATTTGAATATTCTCATCTGTAAAACGAGGAGGGGCTGAATTAAATTAGTCTCCAAGATCCTATTGCTCTTTTGGGACCTGAGTGTGCTCTCCACACATACCATGCTCCAAAGGGAAGGAGCTGGGGTGGGAGGCAAACATCTCCTTCTACCAGTGGCTGAGGGGGAGGGGGGTGATCAATAGTCTGATGTCAAACTCTCCCTCCAGAGACTTATTTTCTGCCTGTAGCAATAAATCGGGTCCGCTAGGTGGCGCCAAAGTGCGTAGAGTGCTGGGCCTGGAGTCAGGAAAACTCATCTTCCTGAGTTCAAATTTGGCCTCAAACACTTACCAGCTGTGTGACCCTGGGCAAGTCACTTAACCCTGTTTGCCTCAGTTTCCTCATCTGTAAAATGAGCTGGAGGAGGAAATGGCAAACCACTCCAGTATCCTTGCCAAGAAAACCCCAAATGGGGTCACGGAGAGTCAGACACGACTGAAAAATGACTCAACAACAAAAGCTGTGTGACCCTGGGCAAGTCACTTAACCCTGTTTGCCTCAGTTTCCTCATACATAAAATGAGCTGGAGGAGGAAATGGCAAACCACTCTAGTATCTTTGCCAAGAAAACTCCAAATAGGGTCAAGGAGATTCAGACAAGACTGAAATGACTGAACTATAATAGCAACAAAGCCATAAACCAGTATAACATCACCTAAAGCAGAAAACAGGAAACTGGGTGAGACAAATTCCTCATGAGGCATGCCTGTAGCTGTCATCAACTTCAGAGAAAACACAACTTCCAATGGGGGAGAAAAGCATTTATTAAGCATCTACTGTGTGTTGAGTACTTTACGATTATTTTCTCATTTGATTCTCACAACAACCCTGGGAGGTAAGTGGTATTATTATCCCCATTTTGTAGATGAGGAAAATGAGGCAGGCAGAGTTTAAATGGCTTGCCCAGGGTCACACAGCCAGTAAGTGTCTGAGGCCAGATTTGACCTCAGGTCTTCCTGACTCCAGGCCCTGAATTTCATCCACTGCACCAAACTGCTGCCTCAAAAGGGATGCTCCTACTTACCCGTGGGGATGGCAGTGGGCACTGTCGTCAGAAGGCTACTTGTCTGGTCAGTATTTCTCCAGAGAGGCCCCACGCCAGCTTTGCTACCTGAAGAAAAGAATGTCAGAAAAACTGAGAGCTCAGTCATGAAGGACATGAAGGAAAACAAACTTTTCCTGTAGGTCCTAATTCCAAAGAACAGCACATAACTAGAACACCTTCCATCCCTCCTTCCCTTGCTCTCCCTGGTTCCGGGTGACTCAGCCACCAAAGCCCTTCCTTCTATCAGACAACATGACACTTACCACAGACTCAGTCCTTACAGCCACCACTCCCTGCCAACAGTAAGGAAAAGGTAGTTTTGCCACAAGCCCACCCTCCCACTAAGTGTGCAGGGAGACCAGAGGGCCCGCGTGGGTCCAGCAGACGTGGCCCCAAACACGGATCCTCAGAAGAACAAGCCAGGGAAGAAGAGTTCTCTTGCTCTAAGACTGCATCTCAGCTCTTCTTTCCATGGCCCCCAGCACGATCCCCTAAAGGGAAGTTTGGAACCTTACTTGTCAACAGAACAGAGCTGGAAGGAGTGGAATCAAGAGCTGTCTCTTTCCTTGGGGTGCTGTCCATTCTCACTGTGATCTCTCGCTGGAGAGATGCTGATGTTGGATGGTTGTCGGTCACAGAAGTAATGATAGCATGTGTGGGTGTTTCCACGCCATCCATCTCTGATCCTGCAGTGATGCTGATTGTCCCAGCCACCCCCTGAGAGGAAGGAGCATCAGGGGACACTGTGCTTGTCCAGGATACAGGAGCAGTGGGAGTGGGAAAGGTGGATGAGCTTTGCTCCAAAGACACGTGGGCAATGTTGTGCATCTCTGTTCCGGGGGAGATTCCAGGAGACAAAAGACCCTGAAATGTAGTAGGATCCAGGGAGGGAGAACTCCTTCCCTGGGAAGGCAGGTCATCTGCAGAGGTAACTACATTCATTTCGGCCTGCAGATCAGTGCTGACAGAAACTGAGGTCCTTGACTGAGGAGGGCTTGAAGTGACTATGGGGCTGGGTACACCCTCTGCCATGGTTCCCGCTGCCAAGGTTGTGAGCTCATACAGCCTAGAGGGAATTGAGGCAGCAGGGCTGGTACCTGCCCTCCTTGGGGTCGTAGTTAAGGGAGTAGACCCAGGCAGGTCTGTGCTTGTCACTCTGCCTGATGTTGTGACATCTGTCCTAGAGCCCTTGGGGGGAGAAGAGGATGTGACAGGGGAAATGCTGGGGACCACTGTGTTGGACATGGTACCTGGAGATGAGCTCTCCCACCATCCTGGGGCTGGAGTAGAAGATAAACTCATCCCAATGCCTGGGACCTTGGAAGTGGGAGGGGACAATGGGGAATTCTGGTCAGTCTTCATAGGGCCATCTGATAAAGATTTTTGTGCCCTTGTGGACATAGGAACGGTTGAGTTTGGGCTGGACCCTACAGGAGATGAGGTGACAGGTGCACCTGAAGAGCCTGGATCCAGAGGTTTAGTTGAAGAAACATTCGGGGGAGTGGTCTGGCTCCAACTGAGGTCTGGACTTTGCTGCTCAAGGTGGGATGGGGTAGAGGAAGATGTAGAGGGGAATTTTGTTCCCACTGTAGTCTCTGGGCCAACCCTGCTTGTCCCGGTTTCCACAAGGATGTTGCTCATATCTGTGGAGGTTGAGGTGGTTAGAGTGGATGGCAAAATATATCACTTCTTGTCCCCCTGGCAACAACTCATTTCTAACCAGAGCTGTGACATCAAGGAATTCTTGAACTCTGGACAAAGTCAGCCTACCCTAACCTTGATCCTATTTCCAAGGAATAAACTACTATTCCAGGCATAGATACACTGGGAAAGGGGATAGAGCATCCCCCAGAGAGCCCAGATCATACTGCTGAAATAGTGAACCCCCAATCCTTAGAAGGAAGGAGAGAAAGCAACAAGTAGAGAGTGGGGATGGTGGGCGTAAGTGGACCCTAGAAGAATGTCACCTCGACAATCTGGGAAACTAAGCAAGGGAGCAGAGCAACAGGCTAGAGGAATACCTCAAAGAAAAAGCATCCCAGCCCCTTATAGATATCAGGGCCTGAGCCAAGGCCCCATTCACCCTGCATGAGTTATAGGTCAGTATCTATCTAGCTTTACTTTTTCCAGTAGACAAAACAATGTAGTGGAAACTGCGTAGAATGTAAGAGCCAAAATCCAGCTCTGGTCTTGATTGCACAAGACTATTGGACCACAGAGCTAGACATAGAAGCAAACTCGGAATCCATCTGGCCCAACCCCCACCTTATTTTATAATTGAGGAAACTGAGGCCCAAAGAGATAGTCCCTGGAGTTGCCTAAAGTAACACAGGTCTGTAGCGACAGAGGAAGCCTTCAAACCCAAGTCTTCTGACTCTAAACCCAATGTTCTTTTTTTTTTTTTTTGGCCGGGGGGTGGGGCTTGGCAATTGAGGTTAAGTGACTTGCCCAGGGTCACACAGCTAATAAGTCAAGTGTCTGAGGTCACATTTGAACTCAGGTCCTCCTGACTCCAAGGCCAGAGCTCTATCCATTGCCCCACCTAGTTGTCCCTGCCAATGTGCTTTCCACTACACCACACTGACTCTTATCTTATGACCTTCCTGAATATCTAAAGACTTCTAAAGTCTCAAAGTACAGCGGACAGAGGGTATGACCTCCAGGTGAGGAAGACCCGGGTCCAAGTCCACACCTCTGACACAGAGTAGCCATGTGCCCCCAGACAAATCACTGAGACAACGCTCAGGGCCCCCCATGCTCTGCTGCCATATGCAGAGCAGGTTTTTATCTGGCTTGAGCTTCCTTACCCAGGAGTTACCTTTGCCAAGCCAGTCACAAATCCCCAACAACAAGAAACGTGACACCCCAAGCTGAGGGACAGGGGTTGTCTGCCTTCCATTTAAGGGCTCAGTGCTTAAAGTTCCCCCAAGATCGATGTGTCATCTCTGTTGTATCTAAACCACCTCATGCAGGAAAACCCTCTCCAGCCTTGGCTGGCACAACTCAGAAGATGGGGAACTCCCACTCTCCTGAGGTATCTTATTCAAGGGGGGCACTGTGCATTGAAATGTATTGTTTCACTGGTATAGAGAACTCCCAAGTAAAGATACTCCCTTTATCAATGGGGGGTCAACACCTTCTCTGTATCACAAAGACTTGTCTAGACTCTAGACACTAGAGCACTGAGCTGAAGTGACTTGTCCAGGGGCCAAAGCCAGTACGTGCCAGAAGAAGGACTTGGACCCAAGTCTTCCTGGAACCAAGGCTAGAATGCGCTCTCTCTCTCTCTCTCTCTCTCTCTCTCTCTCCCCTTTCCTCTCCTCTCCTCTCCCCTCCCCTCCCTTCCCCTCCCCTCTTGTCTCTCCCTCTCTCCATCCCTCCCTTTCTCCCTCTTCTTGTCTCTGTCTCTGTCTCTCTCTGTCTCCCCCCCCCCCCCACTACATCACAGCTGCCTCTTTTTTTGGTAAAGACTTAATGATTTGTTTTATTTTCTACTGGGGGAAGAGGAAGAACTGTTGGGTTGTTAGAAAACCCTTTCCAATACCAAGCTAAAATCCATCTCCCCGTGACTTTATCCAGAATGACAGAATCTCCAAGCTGGAAGGGAATCCAGAGGCCACTGACTTTAAGCCCCCTCTAAAAAAGAATCCTGATTACAACCTGTGTAACAAGTGGTCATCCAGCCTCTGCCCAGAGACCCCCAAAGAAGGCGTCCCCTCTTCCTGAGGCAGCCCATTCCATTTTGGGGCAGCTCTCATTGTTAGCAAGTTTTTCCTCCCATCTGAACTAAATTTGCCTCTTTGTCATATTCTCAGCAAGTAAGTCAATAAGCATCGATTAAACACCTACTATATGCCAGGCATTACTGTGTTGGAAATACAGAGGAAGGCAAAGACAGTCCCTGCCCTGCCTTCAAGGGGCTCCCAGTCTGGGGGCGGAGTGGGGAGAGAGATAACAAGCAAACAATTACATGCAAACAGAATGGATACAAGATAAGCTAGAGAGAATCAAGACAAAGAAGGCAGTAGAATTAAGAGGGATTTGGGGTACTCTGCTCAGCCTCAGAGAGTGGAACCAGGAGCAATGGGGTGGAAGTGGTGTCAGATCTCACCAGCTGCAGGAAGCCCTTCCCAAACCCTCTTCCACGTGACAGCCTTGTGAGTCCTTGAAGATAGTCATCTCCCACCAGACTCTTCTCTTTAGGCTAACCATGCCTACTACTTCCAACCAGCCCTCACGTGGCATGGACGAGAGGCTCTTCATCCTCCCAGCTACTCTCCTCTCTCTGCTTGCCAGCATCTCTGTGTCCTCCCTAAATGCTGGTGCTCATTGACTCCGAGATCATAAACACAAAGAATCACTAGATTTCGACGTGGAAGGGACCTTGGGGATTTTCTAGTCCAGGGATTCTTAACCTTTTTTGTGTCACAGACCCTCTGTCAGTCTTGGGAAGTCCACAAACTCCTCGGAAGGCTTTTAAATGCATAAAACAAAATAGGATTGCAAAGGAAAACAATTATATTGAAATTTTTTGGTTCTTGTTCAATTTCATTTGTAGCCTACTCTTTGTGACCCATTGAGGGTTTTCTTGGCAAGGATGCTGGTTTGTCATCTCCTTCATTTTACAGATGAGGAAATTGAGGCAAACAGGGTAAAGTGACTCACCCAGGGTCACACATCTAGTAAGTGTCTGAGGCTGGATTTGAACTCAGGAAGATGAGTCTTCCTGACTCCAGGCCTGGCACTCTATCCACTGAACTACCCAGCCGGTCAATATTGAAATACAGTTACCAAAATATATTTTTGAAAGTTCTTATTTCTCAGGTTAAGGATCCCTGATCCAGGGATTGAGGATATAAAGGTGGGATACAAAAGTCCCAGCTCCTTCCAATGCAAGACACAACTCTGTCCTATTCTATGCTCCTGTGATGTCTGCATCTGACACGGGGTCAACAGAGCTGGTGGGTGGTAGTGATGATAATAGCAACTGATGGCTTCAATATGGTGCTTCAAGGATCACAAAGCACTTTTCATACATTGTCTCATTTCGGCCCCATACCAACCCTGGGAGCCAGGTGTGACTGGTATTATCCCCATTTTATAGCTGAAGGAACTAAGGTTTAGAGAGTTTAAATGACTTGCCCACAAAGCAGTCAGGGGCAGGACTGGAATCCAGGTCTCTCCTGATGGAGGCTTTTCAGGGTGCAAAAGAGGTCCAATGATTGGAAGGTCAGTTGGGGAGGTGTATCCAATGTGTCACAAAATGGTGGTCCTTCCAGCCCTACCAGCCTTTGCTTCCTTCCCCTAGCTAAAAATGTCACTTGGATTCTTTCAACAAAGTGCCTGGTATTTATGCCCTCCATAGACTGCTCATCTTTGTGAGGTTCTTGAACTAGGTCTGCCTTATCTTTCTAGAATCTCCACAAAGCAAAACGAGCACCCACCCACATCTTCTTACCCCTCCTCCCCTACTAGCAGCCTTCAATGAGTGGCTCCCTTTGCCTAAGGAGAATGTTCAGATTTCTCAGCCCTGTATTGGAGGTACACAGACACACAGACACAGACACACTTTGGCCCTACCCTTTTCTCTCATAGACTGCTGGATCTGGAGGCAGGTAGACATGGCTTTCAGATCTTGCTCTAACATTTACTATTCAATTCACCTCTCTTTCTCCATCTGTAAAATGAGGAACAAGCCACCCATCTCTTGACCAAAAGGGGATGGAGTCAAGGTGCATATTGAGACATGGATATTTTTGAAGATGACCACTGTGGGAAATTTTTTACTTGACTATACACATTTATTCAAAGGACTTCGTTTTTTCCTTTTTTTCCCAATGAGGGAAAAGGGAGTAGGGGGAGAAAATAAATTTTTACTAATTTTCTTTCAAGTCCATTTCATTTTGAAATAAAATCAATTGAAGGGGTGTGACTAGATTACCCCCTAATGCAGTGGGGGGCCCCTGAAGTCCCTTCTGGATCTAAATCTATGCTCCCAAGAACCTTCAGCCTAGGTCAGGCTCTGTCTTCTCACTCCTGTCACTTCTTACATCCAGCATATTCGTATACTTTCTTGACTCTAGATCTTCAAGTTCTGCCCATTCAACATTACAGTCTTACTCCCATCTCTGAACCTCATTTTGCCATCTTTACAATAAAAGTTGGACTCAATAGTAACTAAGGCTCTTTCCAACTTCCAATGTCCTGAAAGGCTACAAGCTCTCCTCCTGAAACAGTCTTTGCCTTCCCTTCCACTTTCCTTCAAGTCCCAGCTCCAGGAATCCTTCCTTGATTACCCTGGCCTATGCTGAGCTCTCCTTTCCCTGAGCTACTGTGTACTGAGTGGCAATTGCAAATAGTCAATGTTTTCCCCTTTCTAGTCGTGTCTTCCATTATAATAATCCCACAGTGTGATATCATAGGTAAGCATGAAATATTTTTCAGATTTATGGATAAGGAAAGAATTGATGACCCAAGAGATACAGAGCATTACAGGATATAAAATGGATAATTTTGATTACATCAAATTAAAAAGGTTTTGCATAAACAAAACCAATGCAGTCGAGATTACAGCAAGTTTCTCCAATGGCCACATTTCTCAAATACATAGAGAATGGAATCAAATTGATAAGGATACAAATCACTCCCCAATTGATAAATGGTCAAAGGATATGAACAGGCAGTTTTCAGAAGAAGATATCAAAGCTATCTATGGTCATATGAAAAAAGGCTCTAAATCACCATTGACCAGAGAAATTAAAATTAAAACAACTCGGAGGTACTACCTCATGCCTGCCAGATTGGCTAATATGACAGAACAGGAAAATGACAAGTGTTGGCAGGGATGTGGGGAAACTGGGACACTAACGCACTGTTGGTGGAGTTGTGAACTGATTCAACCATTCTGAAGAACAATTTGGAAATATGCCCAAAGGGCTATATAATGCAATAGCACTACTAGGTCTGTACCCCCAATGAGATAAAAAAGGAGGGAAAGGACTTCTATGCACAAAAATATTTATCATAGGTCTTTTTGTGATGGCAAAGAATTGGAAATTGAGGAGATGCCCATCAATTGGGGACTAGCTGGACAAGCGGTGAGTGATACAGAATTGCGATGGAATATTATTGCACTATAAGAAATGAGGAGCAGGATGGTTTCAGAGAAACCTGGAAAGACATATATGAACTGATGCAAAGTAAAGTGAGCAGAACCAGGAAAACATTGTACACAGTAACACCACTATTGTACAATGATCAAGTGTAAATGACTTAGTTATTCTCAGCAATACAATGATCCAAGACAATAATGAACTTATGATGAAAAATGCTGTCAACTTCCAGAGAAAGAACTGATAGAATCTGAATATGGATCAAAATATACTTTTTTACTTTATTATTTTTGGGGTTTTGGTCTGCATTTTCTTTTGCAACATGACTAATATGGAGATATGTTTTGTATGATTGCACATGTATAACCTATATCAAATTGCTTGCCTTCTCAAGGAGGGGGACGGAGAGGAGGAAAGAAGAGAATATGGAACTCAATTTTTAAAAAATGAATGTTATGACTAATGTGAAAATAGGATTAATATGATTGTACATGTATAATCTATATCATATGCTTGCTGTCTTGGGGAGGGAGAAAAATTTGGAACTTGAAATCTTATAAAAGTAAATGTTGAAAACTATCTTTACATGTAATTGGGAAAAAATACTATTAAGTGGAAAAAATAAAATGAATGTTTAAAAATTTTTGTTTACAGGTAATTGGGAAAAAATAAAATTAAAAATTAAAGGAGAAAAATAATTCTATAGTTACAGTGCTTTAAGGTTTGATCCAACTGGGTTTGTGGTCAGAAGATGTGGAAAAGGACAACCTTAGTGGTCCAACCCTCTTATTTCAGAGTTAAGGAATCTGAGGCCCAAAGAGACTGATTGCCAAGGTCACACAGATAGTATGCATAAAATCTAGCTTTTGAGCCCAGGTTCTGTGACCACAAATCCAGAGCTCTTTGGATCCTCTAGTCACAGAGGGGTCCAAGGTCAGAACCATAGGGGGCTAGAGAAAGCACAGTGTTTGCATGAGAGGGTGTCTAGGCTTCAATCTAGAGAAGCTATCAATTATCAGGGTCAGGAGAAAGGAAGGGAGCTTCAGTGGGGTTTTTGATAAGGACAACAGTGGACAGAACCCAGTGTACCTTGGTGAGATGACAAATTTTAAGTCTGTTCCCTTTCAAAGATATGGACACCTAGGTTCAGCCCCAGATGAGGAGGGAAACAAAAGAAGATATGAAACCCAGGTATGTGGAGATACCAGTCCAATGCTCAACTCCACCCTGAGATAGCTCCCCAACCCTGAGTCAGTGAAGAAGCCCGAGGGGTTGGAGAGTGAACATGAATAGCTGGGCATGATCCTCTGACCCTCTGTCTATGAGCCAACCTGGCACCCAACCTAGACCACAATGTTGACATGATGGGAGCGGCTTCACTCAATCACAGCTCCAGGACAGCAAGGACATCTGAGCCCCATCAGGGAGGAGGAAATTATGACTTCTCAATCAGCAGAGGTGTCAGGTTCCCTGTGCCAATTGCAGTCCCAACTCAGCCTCCTTTGAGTGACAAAGAGCGGTGTCAGGAAGGAAGAAGGCCCCACAATGTGTCCTCCCATCAGCCACCACCTTCCCCTCGTTGAGAAAGAAAGCAGATGATGCCTCCATTCTCAAGCATTTTTGGGGCTTTTTGGAATCCCATCACTGTCTACCCTGTATGCTATGCTCATCTGCTCCCAGATCCATGTCGTGGGGTTATAGTATTTAGAGCTGAAAGGAAGTTTAGAAGTATGAAGGTGTGGAAAAAGGTCGGCTGAACTAGCCTTTCAGAACTGTTGTTCAGTCATTTCAGTCACAGCTGAGCCTTTGTGACACTATTTGGGGTTTTCTTGGCAAAAGTACTAGAGTGGTTTGCTATTTCCTTCTCCAGATCATTTTACAGATGAGGAAACTGAAGCAAACGATGAAGTGACTTGCCCAGGGCCACACAGCTAGAAAGTGTCTGAGGCTGGATTTGAACTCGGGAAGATGAGTCTGACTCATCACCCTGACTCCAGGCCAGGTGCTCTGTGCACTATGGTGCCACCGAGCAGCCTCCAGCCCTTCACAGACCTGCACTGAAGTCCAGGCTCTGTCACTCACTAGTCTGTACAATCTTAGACACATGTCTTTTCCTCTCTGAGATTCAGCTTCCTCTTTGGCAAAAGTTGTGAACTGGTACAAACCATTCTAGAAAGGAATTTGGAACTAGGCAGAGAAGGGACTAAAATGTCCACATCCTAGGACCCAGAGATCCCACTACTAGGTATTTACCCATTGATAAAAAGAAAACCCTCCCCATCCCTGATATATATATACTAAAATCTTTATTAAAATTTAATAAATTTAATATTTATTAAAATATTTAGCAGAACTTTTTTGTGAGAGCAAAGAACTGGAAACCAAGTAGATGTTCATCAATTGGGGAATGGCTAAACAAATTGCGACATGTGAATGTAAAAAATGATAAACCTGATGAATAGAGAAACATGCAAAGATTTATATGAACAAAGTGAAGGAAGTAAAGCCAGGAAAATGACATACACAATGAAAAGGAAGGAACAACCACCCCAAAATAATCAAAACTGAACATTGCAAGATAATAAAATGTTTGGCCTTAAAGGAGGGTTGGGAGAAAACACCTCCTACAACTCCTTTGCAGAGGTGGAGATCCACCCATGCAGACCATTATACATAAAGTCATATTTTTTTTGATGTGGTATTTGGACTTGGTGAATATTTTTTATCTTATCTTTCTTTTAAAAAATCTAGTTCTCTGAGTGGGAGGGAAGGATATAGGGAGAAATATAGGTGACGAAAAACACAAGATATCCATAAAAATCTGTGTTTTAGAGGATGGCCAATAACATAAAAGGAAAACCACAGATCAGAACACTGATAGCGGCAGTGGCCAATTGTGACTTCAGTGGACTTGACAATAAAAGCAATCCTTTCCCGACCCCTTGAAGGAGGTAGCGATGGACTGGGAGTGCAGAATAAGGGTCGCGTCAGTGAAGATATGGCCAGTCTGCTAACTTGTTTTGTTTAGCTGTATTTCTTTGCTGAGAAGGGAGAGCTGTGTTAGGGAGCAGGGCAGCCATTGAGAAGGGATAGCAATGAGAAAAGAAAGCATCAGTGTAGGGGAAAGTGGTCAAGGAAAATCCATCACAGGCTGAACTGGGCTGCTCCCATGAATCTCGGTGTACCTGCTGGCTCCGTTGGGACTGACATAATAAAAACTATAGCTAACATCTACATAGTGGTGACCAGGTGGCAGGGAATGTGCCAGTTTTATAGTCATCTCATCTAATAGATGTGCTCTGGCTCGACACTGAAAGATGAGAAATAACAAGGGTTAATGGACCTAAAGCAGTTTGGGTCTGCAAAGATGTCTTCCATTGACTAGCTCGTTTCATCCCCACACCATTGCCTGGGAGGGAAGGAGGTAAGACTTCTTCTCCTGGGGTAACACATGAGGAAACTGAGGATCAATTAAAGGGGAACTAAGAAATGGGAGATGGCTATGAGTGTGATGGAAAGAGTGATGTATTTGGAGTGAGGGGAGGTAGGTTTGAATTTTGCCTCTTGAAACCCTACCAAATGGGGCAGCTAGATGGCGCAGTGGATAGAGCACTGGCCCTGGAGTCAGCAGGACCTGTGTTCAATTTCGGCCTCAAACACATAACACTCACTAGTTGTGTGACCTTGGGCAAGTCACTTACCCCTGATTGCCTTGCCAAAAAAAAAGAGAAAAGAAAAGAAATGAAATGACACCCTACCAAGTAAAATAAATTCCCATTCCTCACCTGGGCATTCAAGGCCTTCTAAAGTACCTGCCATGCCCCTAAGGTTTCCTGGGTTTTCCCATCTCTGGCCCTGGGATCATTCCATCCCCTACTCCTGGAGCCCTTCCTTACCATACCTCCTCCCCGTCCTGTTTCATTCCTATCCTTCAAGGCTCAAATCAAAGGTCACGTCTGCTGTAAAGGCTTGACTTACCTCATTCCCATACCACCTAACTGGAGAGGATTTCTTTCACATTCGGAGAGGGAGAGAGGGTGTGAGAATGGAGTGAAAGAGAGGAAGAGAGAGAGAGAGAGAGAGAGAGAGAGAGAGAGAGAGAGAGAGAGAGAGAGAGA